>NW_023239069.1:0-1189 GCF_002007445.2 Ailuropoda melanoleuca | reverse complement strand
TTCACAGATGAAAAAACAAAAGTTCAAGGAGGTAAATTGATTTTTCCATAGTCACTAAACTAGTGAGTGAGTGATAGACTTCGTCTCAAACCCATCTCATGAGTGAATCCAGGGCCCTTCCCATTGATAGTTGCAATCTCAGGTTCCAGCCAGGACCTGGTCCCAGGATTTCACTTACATGAGGCCGCCCGGGTTACTCCTCACTGAGGAGAGCTGGTTGGGATCCTGGCGCCTCTGAGCCACGCAGCAAAGAGGAACCTGCCTGTGTGTTCACTGTATCACTGAGGTGAGGACTAGAGCTTTTACCTCCTGGTGATGAGCCAGTAGGACTCAAAGATGAAAAGAAAGCAGATGTGAGTTGGTGGTATAGCCTAGTGAATGAGAGAGAGAAACGCTGGTTCAGATTTTTGTGTGCCACTGAATTTGCCTCAGTTTTCTCTTTTATAAAATAAAGATAGTAATCCCTACCTCACATTGCAAGAAACAAAACACCAGATGTAACTTATATGGATAGCACAGTAATTAGCACAGAGTAAAGACTCAGTAATTGGAGCTGTTTGGCATTGGTAGTAACACAAGCATATATAGGCAAATGAACATTTCCTACTATTTTCACACAACCCATTTTTTAAAAACGTGAGCCGTATAACCTAGCACATGGATGGCAGATTCTCACTAACGTGGTTGAGAAACAGTAGATAAAACAATAATTTTATTAAAAATTTCTATTGTCAACATTTTTTCTATTGAGAAAAGATATGGGCAAAAGATCGGAGTAGACATTTTTCTAAAGAAGCCATACAGAAATGGCCGTCAGGTACATGAAAAGAGACTCAGCATCACTAATCACCAGGGAAATGCAAATCAAAACTACCAGGTAATATCACCTCACGCTTGTCAGAATGGCTAGTATCAAAAAGACAAGAAACAACAAGGGCTGGTATGGATATGGAAAAAAGGGAACCCTGGTGCCCTGTTGGTGGGATTGTAACTTTCCACTATGGGAAACAGATGGAGGGTCCTCAAAAGATTAAAAATGGAACTACCGGGGCGCCTGGGTGGCACAGCGGTTAAGTGTCTGCCTTCAGCTCAGGGCGTGATCCCGGAGTTATGGGATGAAGCCCCACATCAGGCCCCTCCGCTATGAGCCTGCTTCTTCCTCTCCCACTCCCCCTGCTTGTGTTCCCTC
>NW_023239068.1:0-1189 GCF_002007445.2 Ailuropoda melanoleuca | reverse complement strand
TGGGGCTCGATCCCAGAACTCCAGGATCACGCCCTGAGCAGAAGGCAGACGCTTAAGGACTGAGCCACTCGGGCGCCCCATGGGGAGATGCTTTTCTGAAGGAAGGAGCACTATCCTCGCACATCATTCACTTCCTCCCCTAGAAGGATCTAGCCCAACTCTGGTTCAAGAGCTAAGGGAACACAGGTTGCTGACAGGAGTGTGGAGGAACCGCTCCTTGCACATGTGTGCTATTTGCACGGGGAGGAGAAGGCAGTGCCCCCAGCTCCCCTCTGGCTGAGCCCTCATTCCCCCGGCCTCAGCTACATAGCCAGCAAGGTCGCACTCAAGAGGAAAACGTGGGTCTCTGTTCAGAAAGCAGAAGAACTGGCGGTTAAGGTAGCGATAAAATACAAAGCTTGTCCTTTCTTCTGTGGTCCCTTTCTTGACCCATCGTGGTGACTTAATTTGGTCCTTAATGTCACCTTCCTTGGCTGAAGAGATTCTCGCCTGCCAGGTGCAGAGCCAGGGCGCTCAGGGGCTCTGCCTCCACCGCACACGCTCGAACGTGACCCCTCGCCCCATGTGCCATCGCCCCAACCCACGGTGGATGGGCACCCCAAAGGTTTGCAGCCTGCACTCCAGGGCACATTGGGGATCCAGATGGGGCGGTTAGAGGGACCCTTCTCCGAGTGCTCCCCCAGCACACCATGCAAGCCTGCCCAGGGAAGACACAGACACTGCCATGCCCCCTGCCAAGACAGTCACTGAGTGGGAAGGGGGACCTGCTGAAGCTAGGGGCAGAGTGCCAGGTTGTAAGGGAATGCACACCTGAGAACCCATCCCAAGGAGGCAGAAATCGGAACCTCACCGGAGGCAAGGCTCCAAGCCCCAGAACACGCCCCATCACTGACAAAACACAAATCCCAAGATAAAATGATTACGAGCTTCAAGATGGCCAGTGCAGAGCATCAAAACCCAGGTGCAGATCGCTTGTTAGCCCAGCTGTGTGTGACCGCACCGGCCAACGAGCGTGTGAGTGTGCGGTCAGTTGGGCCCTTAAACCCCACTAAGAATGCGTGTGGCTCTTGCTAACACTGATCTCCTGTTGAATGCGTCCGGGTCGTGTAGACCACCAGACCCAGGTAGTTTCCGCCGTTGCTTCTCACCCCTGCATCTCAGTTTCCCACCCCCTCAGCCCCTCTCCGTG
>NW_023239067.1:0-1189 GCF_002007445.2 Ailuropoda melanoleuca | reverse complement strand
GAAGCTACATGACTCATCTCTTCAAAATCTCCTCTTTGCTGAAACCTAGGGGAGAGAAAGACCATTTTCAATTAGACCCAGCACTCCCTGTTCTCTGCTGATAAGATTGGAAAATAAGTACCGGTGTAGGAGCATTCTGAGTTGGCTAAATTCCTCCCACGGTCATTTTACACTGCCAAAACCTTCCCCCAAATCCTGGGAAGATGCTTGAAGGACAATTGTATTAGCAGAAAAAAATGATGAAAGGATATTTCAGTGAAAGAGAAATATTGTTCTTTTCTACTAATAAAAGCAATCACTGAACTGCATGGAGCTCAAAATTTATCTGACGCTGATTACAGTCCATTCTTGGCTTTCACCTTAAGGAGCTATTTCTCTTCCATGAATATTTAGATAGTGATTAGACCACCTTTTCTTCCCATTGTTACCCACCTTCTGAACTGAAACCCCATTCCCAACCTGGGATGGCAGACAGGGATAGTTCTGTAAGGATTTCCTTTACACTGCACAAGCCCAGCGTCAGAGGTAATTTGAAGTTCAGGTTCACTGCTAAACTGAATGTAGTCTGGGGGTCTCATTCCTGAGTTAAATCCACAGCTGAAGGTTGCTTGATCACTGTCCATCTTTTTCTCTATTTATTTTTAATTTAGGACATTCAATTTTGTCCCTGCCCACAAATAAACTAATATTATAAACAAATGCATGTTCAGGATTGTATGTAACAAAGAAAGAATGAACAACTTGTTTCTCTAATTTACTTAATCCCGTCTTTAATTACACGTTCAAAACATGTGTGGGAGACAATCATCTTGACGTTTTAGTGGCCCTTCTTTTCTGTTCCTCAATTTCCTGCTCAGGAGAACCTTACAATTCTTTCTGCTGTGTCTGGATGTGTTCACTTTTCTATTTTCTGGAACATTTACAGTCCCTGATTGGGAAGTTGATTGAACTTCTCTGCACTTGGGCAGGAGCCCTTTGGTCCAGGTTATTTTCTTACAGTACAACACAACGTTGCGTTAGTTTCAGGTGCATAATGTAGCCATTCGACAAGTGTATACAATGGTATGCTCACAAGTGTAGGTGCCTCTTGCAGTCACCTACTAATGCCTAGATGCAGGATTTTCCAAAGCAATGTCTCAAGTATTCCAGAAGTCTCTCCTATGCTCTGAAAAGAGACCAGTAAACTATC
>NW_023239066.1:0-1189 GCF_002007445.2 Ailuropoda melanoleuca | reverse complement strand
CTACCTGGCTTTAATGACCATCCTACAGTGAAGACTCAAGTCTAGATCTCCACTCTACACTGCCATCCATACCAATAGATACAACTTCCTGTTCAACCTCTCCGCTTGATATGTCACAAGCACTTACAGTAAAATGTGTCTTATACCAATTTATCCCCACCCTCAAAATCCTTCTTTTGTACTTGCTCACTTGCCCAAGCAAGAGACTTGGATGCCATCCAGGATTCTGTCTTCCTTGTCCACACAGCACACATCTAATCCTGTTCCCAATCTTGTCAATTTTCCCTCCTTAACTTCCCTCTTTCCATAAAACTTTCCTCCAATATAATACTTTTTTACCCTTTTTCAAATAAATCACTATCATCCTTCTTGTGACATAGACTGTAAGGAAGAGATTAAGAGTATAGGACCCGGAAAGAGGCTAAGTGGTTTGAATCTTGATTTTGCTTCTTACCTCTTTACTAGCCATGTGACCTTGAGCAGCTTGCTTAACTTTTCTGTGATTCAGGGTCCTCCTCCTGTAAAAGATGTGAAATAATCTTAACTACCTCACTGTGTTTTTGACAAGATTAAATGAGATAAGGCAACTAAAACATTTAGAATAGAGTTGGGTTCACAATAAACATAAAATAAATATTAGTTATTACCAGAACGAGCTGATGACTCCTACATAAAATAAATATTAGTTATTACCAGAATGAGCAAAGACCTCCTAAGTAGAATCTTTTTCTCAACTCTTACTCATCAATCGAAACCATCCTAACACTGCCGTGGATGCAGATGTAATCACATCCTCCCTTACACTAAGCTTTCCGCAGTTACTGATTGCTCTCTGACCCAAACACCTAAGCTACCTCACAAACACCTTCATGATCTTGTTCCCACTTGACTTTCTGGCATATATCTCATCAGTCTCTCTGCTCCTCACAATCTGAGATCATTCATTCTCACTGAGTCGTTCCTGTGTACCAGGTAACTCCCGGGTGTGGGGGATGCGGTGACACTCTTCTGCCCTCATAACACTACACCCTTCATGGAGCCATCCGTGTTGTCTGACTTCCAGTTCTCCACACTGATCACAGTCTTTCAGTTCTAAGCCTTTGCAAATACTGCTGTCTCTGCTTCCCTTGCTTTTCTTCCTGCCACTTAATGCTGTAATTCCTCTCATGCCTTGGGTTTGAAATTAGAC
>NW_023239065.1:0-1189 GCF_002007445.2 Ailuropoda melanoleuca | reverse complement strand
TCCATCCATCCATCCATCCATCCATCCATCCATCCATCCATCTTTCCATTCATTTGCTTCTCTCTCTGTGCCTGTCGATGAGCAGAATGCTGGAGTTCCAGCTGGTGCAAGGACAGAACCGTGGAGACCAGGACAGCCCAGAGAGGTCAGTATTGTGGCAGGAGCCGCACAGGGGTCTGGGAGAGCACAGAGGGGACACCCCAACTCAGCCCAGTGAAGTGGGCCAAGCTGCCTGGAGAGGGTGAGACCACAGAGGACCCCTCAGATGGACCCACAGATTTCCTGTGGCTGGGCCACATGTGGAAGGTGTGGTATGCTGGGGGGGCCTGTCAGCCTCTTGGCCCCACCACATCCCAGCTCAACCTCTGTCACATTCCCTGCTGTCAGGGACGGTGCCCTCCGAGCCCACCTCTACCCTTGCTGTCTTTCCATGGAGAGACTAGGTTGGGGATGTCCTCCGATGGGCTGGCCACCCTGCAGCCCCCATCGCCAGCGCCTGGCCCTCGGGCGATCCTGGTGGACTATTGGCTGAGGAGGGGCTGCGGGAGGCCGGAAGTGCAAGCTGAGAAAGGAGAGAGGGGTCCCCTCTTGGGGACCAGTGGGCACAGCTGTGGTGGAGGTCCCATCCAAGGGAAGAAGGCTCCATGGATGGAGAGTTCCAGGAGCCATCTGGTGGTCTTGTTCCTGGGCTTGAGGGAGTCATGTGCTAGGACTGGGTGCAGATGGGAATTGGGGGCGTGAGGGTGGGGTTCCCCTGTGGGAGGGCAGGAAGGGCGGTGGGAGGCTGAGGAGAGGGTTGGAAGGAGGTGGGTTCTCAGGGTGAGGAGGGGAGGGCAGGGAGGAGAGACAGGAAGAAAGGGGAGAAACAGACTGGGAACAGGAAGATGGGACAAGGAGGCTGGGACTGCTGCAGGGCGGTGGTGGGTGGGGCAGGATGTCTCCTGGGAAAGTGGAGGAAGGGACATTCAGGGGGTTCAATTGTTGGCAGCACCGACCTGGGAGCTCCCTGGGGCCCGGTGCTTGTGCACATGGGTGCCTGTGTGTGTCATCATGTGTGTAGGTCACTGTGTGTGTAGGTCACTGTGTGTGTACTACCGGTCCCCACTCTCATGCCTCCTGCGTGGCTGGCTTCTCCTAAAGGCCCCTGTCCTCTCCCAGTGGGGTCTGGCCTCCCCCTCACTCTGGGAGA
>NW_023239064.1:0-1189 GCF_002007445.2 Ailuropoda melanoleuca | reverse complement strand
CCCTACCGACAGGCATCGCGGCTGCCGGGTTCCTTCTCACCCATTCTAAGTCAGCTAATTTCTCTCTCCAGTGCAGAGCCTCCCAATGTCTTCCCACGACACTTGACATAAAACCCCAGCTTTGTGCCACGGCCCTCGGGTCCCCATGGGCTCTGACACTTGCCCATCTCTGCAACCTTGCCTCCCACACCTCAGGACCCTCCAGGCTACACAGACCTTGTGCGCCAATTAGAGACCATGCTTGTTCCCGTCTGAGGCCCTCTGCCTGGATGGCTTCCTTCAGGGTTCCCCAGGACTGGCTCCTCATGAGTCAGGGTCTACTAAATGCCAGCTTCTCAGAGAGGTCCTCCCAGCCAACCTTAGTTATATAACACCCTCCGCTGCTCCTTATCCTAGTCTCTTGCTGTATCATACATATAGCATTTATAACGATCTGTAATCATCGTATTTGTTTACACACACTGGGGCCTAGACCTCACTGGAGCAGGAACCATTTGTGGGTGGGTTCTGTTCTGAACAAGGCATAGCTCAGTGCCTGGGACATAGTAGACTCTCAGTAAATGTTTATTGAGGGAATTCATGAACATGTGTTTTTCTAATTTCAATAATAGCCTATCAAAGTAGGGTGTATTTGCTCAATGTTATAGTGAGTTCAAGTTCAAAGGTGTCAGGTGTCTTGCCTAAGGTCATCCAGGCTTGTAGGTGGCAGAGATGAACTTCAAAACCAGTTTCATCTTGCTCCAACACTCTTCTCTAAGGCCATGCCACTTTGCCGGGACAAACCCACCTGGGTGCTCCTCTCAAAACAGAGAGTTTGGGGAGGGTCCCCTGGGAAAATATTACTTCGTTGGCCTCATGGTTACCCCTACAGAGGGCTTACTCTTCCCAGACCTTGGGATCTTTGCAGTTACCATCCTCACCATCCCAGTAGGTGCAGATGAGGGAGCACGTGTGAGTGTGTGGAGGGCAGGTGGAATAATTAGTGGCTGCTCGGAAGCTCTGGGTTATCCTCACAGGGACCACATCAGTGTGGCCCTGTGGTGGCCTGCAGCCAGCCTACTTAGGGGAGTTAATACAGTTATTTGCACCAAGCTACCAATGCAACCAGCGGCAGTGTCTGAGAAAAGTCCAGAGACACTAGAGTGGGTAGCTAATTGATATCAATCATTGGATGCTGTGTTTTCAAGTG
>NW_023239063.1:0-1189 GCF_002007445.2 Ailuropoda melanoleuca | reverse complement strand
CTGAATGAGATCTGGTCATTTTCTTTGACCAAGGCACTGTTTCCCGCCTGTGATAATTTTAGAGTCAGTGTGGCTTAAGGAATTCTACAAATTTACTTTAGCTTTCTTTCTCAATGCGGAGTGTGAGTTTGTCTTTCAATTTTTATGTTAAATATAACCTTAGTGCTCTTTAATTGGATCTCAGAAGAAGAGCCTTTTAATCAATTTTCTAAATCTCTAGTGAATAGTCTAGGATTAGGGTCATACTTTCTTTCTGTTTTTAAATGTTGCACGTACAACAAAATGCTAATGACAATTGACTAGTGGCTTTATTTTGTGATCATCTAATACCTGTTTTAGACTACTCAAAATTGAAACTGAACAAACTACCTGGAAAGTCATTTACAGGATCATGTAAGCACTAAAATCCTTTTAAGGATCTCACCTCACCTGGGATTGCATCCAGCCCTTAAAAAACAGGCCATTTGCGTATGAGTGAGTTTTCTATGAATTTAGGGTTTCTAATAATTTTGATTTGGGCTGTGGAAGATCTGATCCAAACTAGTACTATGTATTATTCTCAGTGGTATTTGGATTCCTTTATGAGATTTGCCTGCTTTGGAAACTAAACCATCAGAACATTCAAGAGTGGCGGTGGTGCTGGATTTCACCCAGAGACTGGAAAGCTGCCTTTAAACTGGAGTTCTAGAGAAGAGCCTTCAGTGTTGTGTTGGTAAAGAAAGCACATCCAAGGAAGTACAGCCCCATCATACAAGTATTCCAGCACTTGTTTGTCACAAAGAAAATGCGGCATGCCTGCTATCTAAACATCTCTGTTAAAGGTTTTCCTTCAATTTAGAAAGCTTGACTAAGATGCTTTTTATTGGAGAGTGACTTACTGTTGGTGAATATGCCCTTTCCATTTGCTTGATCTGTTACAGTCTGTCCTCTCTCCTGCCTACTTTTCATACAAAGTTCTTTTCTTGGGGTGAGATGAGGGAAAGGAAGAACACTTGAATTTCCATAAACAGACTCTAGTGGTATCCTGAGGCTATCACATGTTAGGTGTCTCTTCTGCAACACTTACCGGTCGGTCCTAATTAACAATATTATATTCACGTGAATATTGAGCTACAAGGATTCATTTTTTTTTAAAGATTTTATTTATTTATTAGACAGAGATAGAGACAGCCAGCGAGAGAGGGAACAC
>NW_023239062.1:0-1189 GCF_002007445.2 Ailuropoda melanoleuca | reverse complement strand
TTTTTAGTAATCTGCTCATTAAACTTTGTTAAGAATACAGGAAGGATGACAGGAAGGGTGGATGAGGACATGATGTTTGAGAACACAGAGATGGCGAGCTCTAGTGGAAACCTGTCATCAAGGAGAAAAGAGAAATCAGAAGAGAAACTCAGCCAGAGGAAATGTGACACAGGACCTGATAGACAAGACTGGTATTTCAATTGATTGGAGCTCAAAATCCGTTTTAATGAAAGTGCGTTAGGCCAAGAAGTGAAACAGTAAACTTGCTAGCAAAGCAGAAACACAGACCACAGCAGAGCTGATCCCATGGAAGAATATCCATTGCTCAGGCTGGGAGGGCCTGGAGGTTAAGCATACATCTTTGGCCTCTCCAAATAAGCATAGCCACCTAGTATTTAATCTTATGCTACATACGGTGTGTTCAGAGAAGAATACACGCAGGGTCCAATGTAGACCACACACCATCTTGTGATGTTCGTAGTGAACTTGTGTCGTAGTCTAACAGGGGCCCAAACTGTTTCTGTACTCTTCCCCTGGTAGGTAAAAACTTACAACGAGGTGCGGTGTATTAACTCTACCCAAGAAAAAAACAATAGGCCAAACTCAGACTTTGTAAACTTTGCAGATCCTATTTAAAGAAAACAAAACCGGATAAGCCAGCTTGGAAAATCGAGAGGAAAGTAAATAGATCTCTCTGGGAAACACTGATATTTGCTAACATTTGAAATCATTTTTAAAGCAACAATGAAATGCTACTGACAAAAATGATTCCTTGCACAAAGCCTGGCAGTCCAACTGAGGTCTGGTCAGAGCTGTTGAGAAAGACAACTTTACTGGGGAGGAACCTGGGAGGGACCCGGTCCTCTGGATGAGAAAATGCAGACCAGCGTCACTTTTGCATTTGGAAGGAATCTGCCACTAGGAATGGCAAGAATATAAGATGGAAAAAGAGCCACTGGGATGAAAAGAAAAATAATGCTTGTTTCTAAGAATGCTGCTGCTTTGTTTTATGAACTAGTCTATTTGTTTTGGCTGCAACTAAACTCAAGAATGTTTTCTGCATATTTTACAGTGTAGTTTATAGACATCAAAGGAACAATCTCTCCTTTCATCATTATTTACACATAAAAATAATGCAATTTGTGGTACATGGAAGATGTTACTTCTTAAAAAGCTCTTGAGTCTAATT
>NW_023239061.1:0-1189 GCF_002007445.2 Ailuropoda melanoleuca | reverse complement strand
GGATGTTTTCTAAACCTCGTCTCTCCAGGCAGCCAAGTGGAGGGAGCAGGAGGGAGTGGAGAGGGCAGGGGTGGAGCCAAGACCACCTGAGTACCATTCATCATTTGCAGATGATAAGTTCATATACTTGGGGAAAATCAATCTCCTGAAATGTTATGATTTATCAAATAATTCAGTAAGGTGTCTGGGTAAAAAGTGAGACACCAACATCATTGCTTTCCACATGCAATCAACTATCAGATAAACGTGATAGAAAAAAGTCAAATGATATATACAGGATATGTGTGAAGACCACTTTAGAACTCGGCTGAGTATTCCAAAAGAAAGATTTTCTGCATGAAAAGTCACACCTGACCTTCAGATAGGAAGTTCGCATTACGAGGATATCAATTCTACTTGAATTAATTTAAAAATGTCATGCAATCCTGATAAAACGTCCATAAGGGAAAAAACCATAAAATAATATCCATAAAATTGCTGTGGCAAAGAGTGATACGGAGGGCCCCTTCCCACCAGATGTTAAAGCACACCGTAATGTCAGTGCCACAGCTGCCGCACTGAATGGACAGATAAATCAATGGAAGAGAATGGGGAGTCCAGAAATAGATCCAAATATCTATATCCAGGATTTAGTATATAATAAAGGTGTCATTTCATATCATTGAGGGGAAAAAAGGTTCAATAAATACTACAGGGACATGAAGGGACAATCTGAGAAAAGCAAAGCTGGTACCTATCTTACTGCCGACACCAAGATGAATGCCACAGTGAGTCAAGCTCGAAGTACGAAATAACCACGACAACAAACTAACATAGAACCGGAAGAAAACACCAGAACATGTTCATCATCCCTGAGTGAGGGTGATCCCCTCCCTGAACACAACGAAAATCCAGAAGTCATCAAAGAGTAGACTGATAAATTCAACTCTATAAAAATACAAGTTTTCTAGCTGCGAACTCCACCAAACAGGCAAAAAGAAAGTAACAAATGGGCAGCACCTTTACAACATACATCAGGAGAAGACGCTGGCCTCCTAAATTTAAAGGCTTCCACACATCAGTAAGAGAAAGGCCAACGGTGCGAGAACAACATGGACAAAATGTGTGACCAAGCTGAAAATTCAAAAGAAAAGCCCAGATTCACTCATATGGAAGACGAGAATTAACACCACATCGGGACACAACTTTT
>NW_023239060.1:995-1081 GCF_002007445.2 Ailuropoda melanoleuca | reverse complement strand
AGATTGGCCAGGCCCCAAATCTCATGAGCCAACTCCTTCAAGTAAATCAATCTCTCTCTCTCTCTCTCTCTTACTCCGTCTGTCTC
>NW_023239060.1:0-919 GCF_002007445.2 Ailuropoda melanoleuca | reverse complement strand
TAGATAGATAGAGAGAGAGAGATAGACAGATAGAGAGTCAGAAAGAGGGCTTATTGGTTATGCTTCTCTGGAGAACACTGATTAATACAATTTTCTCCCTTGCAATTGTTTTATTTTATTTTTTTAAATTTTATTTCTTATTTATTTATTTATTTATTTATTTAATGTTTTTTATTAGATTATGTTAGTCACCATACAGTACATCCCCGGCTTCCGATGTAAAGCTTGATGATTCATTAGTTGCATATAACACGCAGTGCACCATGCAATACGTGCCCTCCTTACTACCCATCACAGGTCTATCCCATTCCCCCACCCCCTCCCCACTGAGGCCCTCAGTTTGTTTCTCATAGTCCACAGTCTCTCATGTTTATTTCCCCCTTCTGATTAACCCCCCCATTCTTTATCCCTTTCTTCCCCTACTGATCAAAGACAGGAATGTGGTTTAAGTTTAGGAAACTTAAGGTAGAGAGGAAGACCACTGTTCATTTATCACTCCCAAGATAAATTTCTCCTAAAGATCTTATCATACTCTCTCTCCCTCCCTCAACATCTACCTTAAATAAGCAACAGTAGTCATTACTACTTTATAAAGGGGAGGCAGGAAGAGGATAGGAAAACTCAGTGTCATCAAACCAAATCGATTAACCCACTAACGCTATTAAATTCTGGTTATCTTTTAAAGGCCAAAGCCATATTCTCCAATATAAAATCAGTCACATTAAGTCACAGACTTATCTTGCTTGTTNTAAAATCAGTCACATTAAGTCACAGACTTATCTTGCTTGTTTAACAGAGACTTCCCACGGACATCAAACCCTTACTCTTCTTCCTCCTCCTGATTCAATTGTCCTCTTCTACCCTGTTACAGAAGCCCAGGATGGAAAATCCTAGAGCACACAATTTTACACAGGGTAAA
>NW_023239059.1:0-2088 GCF_002007445.2 Ailuropoda melanoleuca | reverse complement strand
TTGGTTTATTTTAAATAAATCAGCCCTTGGAGTGAGAGCAGGCTGGGGGCTCGTTCTTGGCATTGTGTCAATCAGAGAATCGGGGTCTTATTCTGTAAGAAAATAAGTAAAAGCAAGAACTTCATCTANTAAGAAAATAAGTAAAAGCAAGAATTTCATCTAAGTGGTATCTTGGTGAATTGTTTATATTCCCCGAAAATGGGCTTTTCTGATTTTATTTTGATTGAGTTAATGTATTCTATCCTTTAAGCCATAAGCCTCATTATTTTGAACCACCTGAGAGGAAACCTGGGTATCATTTTATTCCCCTATGCATTGCTTTTGCTCTTCTAGATAGAA
The DNA here is from genome assembly GCF_002007445.2 of Ailuropoda melanoleuca. Classification (NCBI taxonomy): domain Eukaryota; kingdom Metazoa; phylum Chordata; class Mammalia; order Carnivora; family Ursidae; genus Ailuropoda; species Ailuropoda melanoleuca. Next base: position 1,749 of record NW_023239059.1, on the reverse strand, counting down.
AAAGAGCAATTGGACTTGGTGTGCTAACTGGTGGTTGTAATCCCAGGATGAAGAGATTAATCCCTATGTTCTTGGATCAAACATATGCAGGGTCAAGAGAAGAGTGATGGAGAGTCCAGGACTCGTAAGCTCTCAGATCTACAGTATTAACATTGACTGATCCTCTGAAGTGAGCAGAAATATTGCTTAGTTCCCAGGAAATATCTTTCAAAAACACACAGTTTAAGTGGGCAGGGATACATTGTGCCTTTGCTTGGCGATGAGGAAACTGCTTGGCGGTTTTCCGTCACGGAAGGAGATTCCTTGACTCTGAAACAGTATTCCAGGTTGTGCTAGTTCTTTCACTATCTTCAAAGACCAGCTCAGGATTCATCTCCAAGAGCATTTCCCAGCTAACTCTACCTGCAAAATTTCCCCTGCCACCATCTGTTTACTTCCTTGTGACTTTCCGATAATTCAGGTTTTATTCATGAAGAGTCCATATTCTCCATCACATCACTGGACCGTTTGTCCAGGATGGCCTGATAGCGACCTTCTTGCCATCTCTACTCCTTCATTCCAGAGTTTTCTCATTTGAACAAGACACACGAACTGGTAGGATTTGGGGATTTGGTGTCAGAGTTTCATCTTGTGGATCCCCTTCTGGTTATTTAAAAAAAAAAAAAAAGGACTCTAGAAGCATGTCATATTCCAATGAGATGAAATTCAGTTCACAACAATCGCTTTCCGAGCACTTGTTTTGTTTTGTACTAGGCATTGAGTTCTTTGAAGGGGGAACTTTCGTAGATTAGACAGACATGGGTGCACCCAGCTTCATCATTTACAAGCGTACGATCCAGCAGCCAGGCTCATGGCCATCGTTACTTCCGTCCTCTTTATTTTCCCCACAATATTCTCTTATACCCTGCCATAAGGATATTTAATAAATGTTAAAATGTGTGGTTGGGATTATTTATTACTGATGACTTTGGTGATTCTTTTTAAAGATTTTATTTATTTATTTGACAGAGATAGAGACAGCCAGCGAGAGAGGGAACACAAGCAGGGGGAGTGGGAGAGGAAGAAGCAGGCTCCCAGCAGAGGAGCCTGATGTGGGGCTCGATCCCAGAACGCTGGGATCACGGCCTGAGCCGAAGGCAGATGCCCAACGACTGCGCCACCCAGGAGCCCCGACTTTGGTGATTCTTGCCCACATTCTGGAACGCTTACAGTAGGTTATACTCCTAGAAAGGAGTCAGGGGACAAGGGAGTAATAAAGCTCATATGTTAGCTTCTCCCGGAAACACTCAGAGGATGCCTACTGATGCTGAGATGTACAGAGGGGATTACAACTGGGTGTTTTTGAATAAAGGCTTAATGCACTTCAGCCTCTGTGGTAGCCCGTCACGGTGAAACACAGCAATACAAAAACTCTCTTCTTCCTTTCTCCCTTTTCTTGGCACTTCGCCACCCACAATAGAAATTTCCTTTCACCAGTGCTGTTACTGTGGTTAATTGCTATAAAACTCAGAGGCACAAAATTATTATAGTCACAAAAATCAGTGAGTAAAATACTAAGAACCTAGAAAAAAATGGACGAAGGACAAACTTTGAAAGATGTTTTAACCTTCGAGTAATAGAAAATGCAAATAAAGCATTAACAAACCATTTTTTTTCTGACCGATATTTAAACAATTTTGTTAGAAAAGGTCATGTTCCCAATGCTGGCAAGATGTTGGTAATGATATAAATTGTTATTTTTTATTGGAA
>NW_023239058.1:0-7042 GCF_002007445.2 Ailuropoda melanoleuca | reverse complement strand
TCTCCAAGGGTCTGGACTTGGTGTTTCCCTCTTCTGAGATGGGGACACCTGTGGAAGGTGCAGGTGGCCGGGGGGGAGGAGCAGGCACCTGACACGGACAGATGGGGTAGGTGAGGCCCGAGGCCCCGGCAGTGTGTGTCTGGCATCTGCACTGAACAGGTCTTCAAAGCTGCAGATTGGCTGGGATTATCTTCAGGCTGAGAAGGAAGATGAGGGGAGCAGAGGGGACTGAGANGACTGAGGAGGCTCAGCTTAGACAGGAGAGGGCTGAGCCACTCCTTTGGGGGAAAAGTGGGTCAGGTCCAGGCTCATGGGGACAAACCTTAGGCCACTGTGTTACGTGAAATAAGCCAGTCCCTGAAGGACTGATACTGGAGGACCCCACTCGTGAGAGACGCAGAGCACTCCGATTCATAGAGATGGAAAGAGCTGCTGAGTGCTGGGCCTGGGGAGGCAGAATGGGGGTTAGGGTCTCGTGGGTAGAGGTTCAGTTTGGGATGACAATGAAGTTGTGGTGATGGTTGGAGGTGGCAGGTGCAGAGCAGTGAATGTACGTATGGCCACTGAATTGTACCCTGAAACGTGCTGAACAGTATCAGTCGTATGTCCATTACACCACAAGAGGAAAGTAGTGCGTCAGGAGGACAGGGCCATCGCGAGTCCCAGGAGGGCCCTGGAGCAGGGATCCTGTATCTTGGTTCTCGCTCTCATGCTCTGCCCCTTGTTGGTGACTGAGCTCACAGTAGGCACTCAGTGAATGCTTGCTAACACATAGTGCAGAGAGAGACCACATGTGCAAACCCTCCAGTGGGCACTGAGGGATTNATCCAGACAGAGCCAGTGCCCACATCTCACAAACACCAGCACAGAAATAGCCATTTAAAACCAAGGCAGGAACCAGAAATAACCCAGAGGGCTCCATGCTCCTGGAGGCCGTGCTAGCGGTCATAGCCTCTGGCGGTCAGGGGACCAGGGGTCTGAGAGGTGGCTCGGCGCACCCCTGACCCTGAAGGCCCATGGCTGCTGTGAGGTGCAGGGACTGGGAGGAAGACCCAGCCAGGGCCCGTTCTGGCTCCAAGGCTGCTGCAGGGCCGCTCCCAGCCCACCAGGCGATGTCTGTTTAGAACCAGGGAGAAAACCTTTTCCCTCAATTGTTCTTTTTAAAGATGGTTGCTCAGCATTGACACAGAAAAACATTTGACATAAAACTGGAGACGTTCGCAGCTGCAAATTACCCAGAAATGATTGAAATGCACTGACCACAAAGAAAGGAACTTGTGCCCCAGGCAGGCCTCCTGTGCATGGGGGTGGCTAGGGGCCCTGGACATGCCCAAGTGGGCAGTGCTGGACTCCACAGTCGAGGGGACAGAAGAAGGAACATGCTCTTATGGCTCTGCTCAGAAAGGCAACCCGGATGGAGATGGGGCGAGCCCCTCATGCGTTCTGGATGTCCTGGTGATTCTTGGGCACTGACCGAATCTCAGCATCTTCATGACCCGGGTGGGGGGAGGGCAGCCCAGCAGCCTCAGGTCCCACATGGCCTCCGGGGCTTGGTGGGCTTGTGGTTCAGGTGGCTCTCGTCCGGCCACATGGCCTCCATCCCATTGGCCAGGTCGACCCCCATTGCCTGGTGACAGGCCAATGTCAGTCAGTGAACCTCCACCAACTCCCCCCAAAAAGGCCCCCATATAGTAAAAGTTGCCCTGGCCCCTGGGGACGTGGGCCTGGGACTGCGGCCGGCGCGCATAGCTGAAGTTCTCATTGGCCACCCAGTAGAAACTGGGGTACAGGGTGACAAAGGGGGGACAGGATCTCCACACCCACGTGGTCACGGAACTTCATGTCCACATCGGCGCACACCAGGTGGTCCACCTCATGGAGGAAGCGCTGCTCGCAGAAGCGGCTGATCATCACCATGTGCTGCATGGACACATCCTGCCAGCGCAGGGCACCGTGGACCTTGAGGACCACCACCCTCCGGCCTTCCCAGAGAGGCACACAGGCCCGGCAGCTGGCTGATCACTGAAGACGTACTAGGTGACACTGTGTCCACCATAAGGACCACCACCCTCCGGCCCTCACGGAGGGGCACACGGGGCACAGCAGCCAGCTGGTCAGTGAAGACCTAGTAGGTGACCCTGTGTCCCACCATGAAGTGCTTTTTCGCCGTCTGCAGGAACAGCTCCAGGAAGACCACATAGCTACAGGGACAGGGACAGGGGACGGGGTGAGAGGAGGGTCACTGCCAGAGGCTGGCAGCAGGACCCTGAAGCTGAGGGCCATAGACCTGTGTACCTTCTTCAAAGGGCAGTCCCTGGGCTGCTTTAAGCAACAGCCACTCTCCTGGTCTCTCCTGAGTGAGTCTGCCCATGGGGCCTCCCCCTACCTTCTGCTCCCAGAGATGGGGGCTGTCAGCACCCCATCTTACAAAGGGGTGCCTAAGGCTTAAGAGGTTGGAAGCCATGCAGCCCCACATGGGCTCTAGCATGCTGGAGCCAGGAACACTCCCCCTGTGCTGAGCTCCCGGGCAAACCCCCAGGTCCTGTCCCCACCTGCCAGGAGCAGAGCACCTTGGGGCACAGCCCTTGTTTCTATGCCCTACAGTCTGGGTAGAACCAGCAGGGCCAGCCATTGGCCCCATTTTGTTCTGAGTGGGATGTCACCGGCCCCCCCAGAGCTGTCTCCACCTCCTGTAGGCTCCTCCCTTCAAGGCTACTGGGCATCCTGCTGACAAGGTCCTCAGTAAACCCCTGGTATTCCTAGGAGGGGTCACCCTCGAACTTCCCCAGGTCAGGAATCAGGTCCAGCCCATGGTCAGGGAAGGGGAGAGAGGACCTCTGGAAGAAGAAGGAGCTTGCTTAGGCCCCACCCTTGAATCCAAGGGTGTAAGCTTCCAGGTTCAGGTTTACCTCTCCCCACACAAGAAGTTGGGAGTCTTGTCCAACCACCTCACATGTCTGGTCCCCCTCTGAGGGGACTATCTGCTCCCCACCATAGGGACAGCAGCTCCCCCATCATCAGACAAGTTCGGTGAGCCCCTCTGAGACTGATTTTTTTGTGCAGACACTAAGGCTACGTCCTTACGCCTGCCCCATCACGGGCAGGTTAGCAAATTGCTCACATCGGGAAGGCGGGCACTACATTTAAATAGCGGACAGGCACGTTCAACCAGCAGACAGGAGTCAGGACATCAGCGGGCAATTCGGGGCCCAGCCAATGGGGAAACAAGCCAAACATGAAGCAGGGGGAGAGAAGAGTGCTCCTGGCAGAGGGCACAGTGAATGCAAAGTCTTGGACTCAGGCCTGAGGCACATGTGGGACAATCATACCCCTGGGTGGCCCACAGAGGGAGAGGCCGTAGTGGGAGAGGTGAGGCTGGAGAGGATGGGCAGGAGGGGAGCAGACTACAGAGAGGCCCAAATGTTATGTGTCGAAAAGATCACTCTGGTTACTGGAGGAGAATGGGCTCTGTGGGGAAGAGGACAGGGAGACCCCAACCCTAACCTTAACCCTAACAACCCGCNAACCCTAGCAACCCCTAACACCAATGCTAACCACTAATGCCGACACGAATGAAATCATCACAAAACCAGCAAATACATTCCTACACCTGTCTCAAAGTAGAGATAAGAAGCAGGATCAGAAAAATTGCAAAACCAAGAGCTCATAAATCTATTGTACATCATAAGTGTCTCTTCACAAACATTTCAAAGGTTGTTCAATATACTGAAAACCAGCAATGTTATACTCTGCAATAAATTTTTAAATAAAAACATGTGGTTATATTAATTGATGCAGGAAAGGTTCTAACCAAAATCTAATGTCTGTTGCTGATATAAACACTCCCGAAACAGGAATAAGGGGTAATTTTTTTCAATAATCCTGTAGCAAACCCCATGCTCAAGTCTCAAGATTGACAGCTCTGCTCTGAAATCAGGAACAAGGACAAGATGCTGGCTTTCACAGAAGGACAGACACTGTGTGATTCCACCTGTATGAGGTATCTAGAGACAGAGAGTTGAATGTGGCTGCAGGGCCGAGAGGAAAGGGGAATAGGGAGTTAGTGTTTCATGCACACGATCTCCCTTGGGGAGAAAGAAGAAGTTCTAGAGAATGATGTACAACCCTGTGAAGTCAGCTAAGGCCAGAGAACTGTGAACCTGAAATGTTTTAAGTGGTAAATGTTACTATGTTTAGTCACAGTGAAAAAATGAAGGACTGATGCATGTCACCATGTGGACGGACACTGAAAACAGCCCCAGCGACATAAGCCATCCAGAGAGGCCACCCAGATTGGAGGCATCTGTGCTCCTTAAATCCATCAGGGCTGTGCAAATATGGGAAAGTCTCGGGAGCAGTTGCAGAAGAAGAAAACTGGATCCGAATGGAGCAGGATATTTCAGACAGTGGGGCAGGAGGCAACAGTTCAAGGGGACCTGTGGTCTGGATTATAATATGGAAACCGCAGTGATTTCCTCGTTCAGGGTTATGTGGTGGCTCCGCGGGAGCGTGTCCCTGTTTGGGATAAAACGCACTGAAGTATCCCGTGTGAAGTGGCAAGTGTGGTAAAGAAACGACAGCTGGGGAGTCTGCGTGTGGAGATCCAGGATATTTGTGCTGCTGTGACAGGTTCACTGCACCTTGAAATCATCGCAGAGTCAAGTACTCTTACAAACAACCACGTCAGCACCAGGTCACAGGAGCAGAGACCACATCAAGCTTCCTGATGGAGGCCAAGTCCTCCCAGACCCAGTTCACCCACCACGGAGAGGCCACTTGCCAGTGTAGGAGGCCACACGTTAGCAAGAGACTCGTAGGAGGATGACATTGGCAGCCCCAGTGTCTCGGGTNCACCTTGAAATCATCGCAGAGTCAAGTACTCTTACAAACAACCACGTCAGCACCAGGTCACAGGAGCAGAGACCACATCAAGCTTCCTGATGGAGGCCAAGTCCTCCCAGACCCAGTTCACCCACCACGGAGAGGCCACTTGCCAGTGTAGGAGGCCACACGTTAGCAAGAGACTCGTGGGAGGATGACATTGGCGGCTCTTGTGTCTCGGGAACAGGAGAAGCAGTGGGATCTGGAATTCCAATTTTCCACACACTCCACCAAAAACTGGTTAGAACTGCGAAAATGCATGAAGGGAAGGCTCAGTCAAGTGGACTAGGGTCGCCAGAAGGGGGGCTGGGCGGGGGAGCCGACCACCCAGTGTCAGTTACAGGAACAACTGTCAATCACAGACCCCACATTAGAAGCCCCACAGCAGAGACTCATCAGCCACAGGCCCCAAAGGGGAAGATGCGGGTTTCACCTCCTCCCAGAAATCACTACTCCTGCAGCTCAGCGGGTGAGAACCCTCCTTCACCCCAACCCCGCTTCTCTCCAGGGGACTTTCCTCCAGAACAACCCTCCCAACACCTCCTCCTCAGTGAAATACTCAACAGGGGACAGCCCTGCTCTCAGACACCCCTGAGACACCGACGACAGACGTCGAGGGAGACGGACAGCCCTGTCCTCGGACACCCCTGACACACCAACGACAGACGTCTACACAGCATGGAGCCCTTGGCAGTCCCCACTCAGGCGGTTTCTCCTCACCTTCTCCTCCCGTGGCGGGTCCTGAGGAGACCCGGGTCCTGTGGGTGTGGACACTGCTCCACGTCCTCCCGAAGTCTCCACTGTGGGTCCTGAGGAGGCCGGGCTCCTGTCCACGTGGACACAGCCCCACATCCTCCTCAGCAGGTCGTGGAAGGCCGGGCTCCTGACTGTGGATGAGGCCCCACGTCCCCCCGGGCCTGGGCATCAGCACACAGGGTCCTGAGGACTTGGAAGGCCTGTCAGCGCCCCGGAAAGCGCGTGCCCCGCGGGAGTCGCGGAGCGGGACTCGGGCGCCCCCTGTGGGCGGTGGGGGCAGTGCAGGGTGCGGGGCGCTCAGTTCAGTGGAGGCACCTGTCCCTTCTGGGGTCCAGCTGAATCCATTACATTTGGAAAATTCAAACTGAAATGAAGTCCAATTACCCCCGACATCTCCAGAAATAGAAACAATTAATTAGAAACCCTACAGAATTAAGCGAAATGCAGGCACAAGCTTTACAACTTACACCAAAATTCATTCAACATTGTAGATAAATTTAAAATGTAAAACTGTCAAAAAGAAAACATAAAAGAATATCTACATGACCTTGGGTTTGGTGATGAGTTTTAACACAACACCAAACGCCAATCCACAAAAGAAAAAAAACTGATGACATGAACTTCCTAAAATTAGGAAGTTCTGTGAAAGACCTTGCTCAGAAACTAAAAACCAAGCCACAAACTGGGAGGAAATATTTGCAAAACATATATCTGGTAAAAGATCTGTATTCAAAATATACAAAAAAGCTATCAGAACTGAACAATAAGGAAACAAACCTCCTAACTGATAATGGGTAAGGATCTGAAAATGCCTGGACAAAGAAGATATGCAGATACAGAATAAGCGTACAAAAATATGCTCGATGTCATCATTAGGAAAGTACAAGTGTAAACGACAGTGAGACAGCACTGCACACCTAGTCCAAATGCTGAACTCCAGAAACAAGAATACCAATTGCTGGAAGGTGAGGAATGGCAGCAACCGTCCCTTCAGAAGACAGTTTGGCCATTTTCTCCAAACCTAAATAAGTCTCACGTTAAGGTCCAACAATTGTACTTCTAGTATTTAGACCACTGCTTTGAAAAGCTATTTCCAAACAAAAACATGCAGCTATGCACAGCAGTTCTATTCATAGTGGTTACAAACTTAACGAAGCCAGGATGTCCTTCCAGTGATGAATCCATAAGCAAACTGGGTGCATCCGTGTGAAGGAGGCAGAACATACCAGGCAAAATGTGCCTCTTTGGCACAAGGGTTATTTGGGTGGATTAATTTTAAGAAACAGCAGACGTGAGAATCTCTGACAAATGGGTAAAAGTTGCTGTTTGGTGAATGAAAGGTACGCTGATAAAGGAAAGCTCCATTGGTAGGCCTGTCTCCCTCTGTATCAGGAACAGAAGGACT
>NW_023239057.1:0-1188 GCF_002007445.2 Ailuropoda melanoleuca | reverse complement strand
TTTACTTTTTACCGTTTTTTTTTTTTTTTTGAGATTTTATTCATGTATTTGAGAGAGAAAGCACAAGCGGGGCAGAGGGGCAGAAGAAGAGGGAGAAGCAGGCTTCACACTGAGCAGTGAGCCTGACTTGGGTCTTGATCCCAGTACCCTGGGATCCTGTCCTGAGCTGTTAACTGACTGAGCCACAGAGGTGCCCCACTTTTTACCTGTCTTTAAGTATTTGTATTTAAAGTGGATTTCTTATAGACAGCATATAATTATGTATTACTTTTTAAAATATTTAATCTGATAGTTTTTGTCTCTTAACTGATGTAGTTAGATAATTCACATTTAAAGTGATTATTGATATAGTTGGATTAAAATCTAGCATCTTGCTAAGTCTTTTCTATTTTTCCACTTGTTATGTTTCTTTTTTCCCCTTTTCTTGAGTTAATTAAGCATTTTTTATAATTACATTTTATCTCCTATAGACTAATTACTTTTCTCAGGTTTTAAAGTTTTAGCTGTTGCCCAAGGATTTAAAATATACATGTTAAATTGATCTGAAAGTACTTTCAAATACTGAACTGTTTCACATGTAGTATTAATATCTTATAATAGTATATTCCTAAATCCTCATTTTAAAGATGTCATTTTATTGTGTTTGTTTGTTTGTTTGTTTTTTGGCTTCATGGTTTCTGATGAGAAGTCTATATTAATTCTTATCTGTGGATTTTGTAGGTGATTTGTCTTTTTTTCTTTAACTGCCTTTAGAATTTTCTCATTGTCTTTGGTTTTCAGAAGCTTGAGTATAATATAATTAGGTATGGTTTGTTTCTTAGAGTTTATCCTGCTTGTTGTTCTCATAGATTGGATCTGTGGTTTGGTGCTTATTCATTCATTGCTTATTCATATAGTTCCTCTGTTCTCTCTCTTTTCTTCTGCAGGTCCAATTACATGTACATAAGATCGTTTGATATTGTCTTACACTGCTTGGATGCTGTATTTTAATTACAACTGTCTTATCTGAGACTGTTCTTGATTATTGCTTTAGCTCTTCAAAATGTGGTTTTTTTTCTCGCCATTTTGTAGGGCTCATAGTTTTGTTTTGTTTTTTGTTTTTTGTTTTTAAGAAAACTGAACATCTTGTGTGGGACATAGGAAATAAGCATGCTTTTCTTTCTGCTAGCCTTTTCTTTTTTCTTTTTT
>NW_023239056.1:0-1188 GCF_002007445.2 Ailuropoda melanoleuca | reverse complement strand
GCTACTGTTGTTAATCACATCACTTTCTTACGGGAGGAAGGATTACGTGTTGTTCTGTTGGTAGCTCAGAGCAGTGGGACGCATCCTTGATTGAACAATCGATTGAGTGAAAGTCTGAATTCAGATTTATGGTCATTGAAAAACGTTCATAGTGACTGGCAGACCTTTGAAGATTTTCAAACTATGCTTTATCCTAAAATTAATGATTAATTTTTTTCCTTTTTCTCAGAGTATAGTCAAAAGTGAGCCACATCAGAGGCCTCCTAAGTGGTTAGACTTGGGATCTTTCTAGAACAAGGTTTCTTAACTTTTGGGCTTACTGGTATTTTGGGCTGGATAATTTGTTGTTTGCCGGGCGGAGGGGCTCTCCTGTGGTCTGAAGGATTTTAGTGGGGTCTCCCAAGTTCTTTCCCACTAGATGCCGGTAGCAAACTCCCCCCAACCCTGCCCTAGTCATGACAGTCGAAATAACTCCACACGTTGTCACATGTGCCCCCTGCGGTGGGGGTGGGGGGGTAGATGCAAAATGTCCCTGTTTGAGAAGCACTGCTCTAAAGGAAATCTGGACTTTTTTTACTTAATGAAGTAGAGAAATGAAAGAGTACCCCACACTCAAATAATATAAATTGTGACATTCATAAAACATGGGTCTTGACAACCATTACCCCAGTTCTGCCCTTCACCTCTTGGTAAATCAACTTCATTATTGTGAGAACTTGCTATTATTACCTTTGATTCAGTCCATCTGTGATCAGCCATTTATTGAGGGCAGCAGTGTGCAGTGTTGATGAACGTGAACTCCAAAGCCGGACTGCCCGGGTTCAGTTCTCTGTTCTAACACTTGCTAGCAGTGGAGACCACCTTTGACAAGTTACTGAATCTCTGCCTCAGTTTGCTTATCTGTAAAATAGGTATAACATAACACCTACCTCTTGGGCTGGAGCAACTCATTATGATTAAGTGCCATGTATTCCATATGGTAAGTAGTTGTGTGTTCCTACTTTGAGCAAAGCTCTCTACTACCGCCTTCTAAACAGAGATCAATGCAGAGATGGCTAGGACCAGGACGGTACCTAAAGAAAAAAGGAGACCAATTGTCAGTGTACCCCAGGAAGAACATAAAGCAGGTGGGTGGTGTGGAGAGAATAAAACTAAGGGTGAACAGAGAAGAGAATTAGCAGGGCTTAA
>NW_023239055.1:0-1188 GCF_002007445.2 Ailuropoda melanoleuca | reverse complement strand
GACTTAGGTGCTGGAGGGCAGGCAGCCATTAGGCTCCTTCATTTCCTGTGACGGGAACCTCAGGGCCACCCCACTGGAGCTCAGAAGGGACTTGCTGTCTTTATGTCACTGAAAGCTCAGGGATGGGTGGAGGGGCCTTCAGTGAGACCTTGCCGCAGTGGCTCAGGTGATGCCACCAGAACCTTCTGCATGGTTTTGTAGCATCTCTCCCCTGTTGCTGGGCTGCACTGAGCTCCCCTTCTTGGGGGCCAGATGGTTTCCCATCCAGACTGGAGTCCAGCAGAGAAGAGAGAGCTTCCCCAACACCCGATCCGAAGTATTGAGCTGACTCCCATTGGCTCCAGGGGCTACGCCCTGACCCCTGAACCAGTCTGGAAGGTCAGCCAGTGGGAACGGGGTCATTGGCTTAATCCAGTCGGGGGCAAAGATGACCCAGCCTGAGCCTGGGATGGGCTGAAAGTAGGGGAGTGGGGAATTGTGGGCACAGCTTTCCTGGTAAAAGGGTGCCAGGGTGCTAAATGGCGATTACTCACAGATGTCCTCCACTGTGCTTAGGGCAGAGGACAAGAAAAGCAAATATATGGAAAGAAATCAAGAGGAATGGGGGAGAAAAGCCTACCATCCACAGTGCAGAGCTGGTCTCATTTCATCTCCCCCATAATCTGATGAAAGCACAGCTGCTATTGACCTGGATCTAGAATCCTATGTTTTAGTGTTGGAAGGATCTTCAAAAAGTACCTGGTCGGACATCGGCATGTTTATAGATAAGGCAGCAGAGGCCCAGAGAGGTTAAGGGACTGTCGCAAGATCAGACAACTTCATTAGAAGATCTAGGTCTTCCCAGAGAGAGCTTGTCCGGTGTCTGTTTGTCTGCTCAGAGCCCTGCTGCATTACAGAGAACTCTCGGCAAGGCAAGTCTTGCTCTCACTCACACCAGGAAGGGCAGCCTGCGTGGGCCAAAGCCCGCCAGACCTGGGTGAGTAGGAGGAGGGCTCCCTCATCACTCCTTGCCCCTTCCACCCCTTCCCCTCCACGGGCACGTCTCAGTCGATGCATCCAGCTGGGCCCTGCTGGAGACCTCTCCCAGGGGATCCTGGGGTTCTCCACTCTCCTGATCGATAGCTGACCCCTACCTCTGCCACCTGGCCCTGCCTCACTCCTGGTCTGAAAGCAGCAAAGTTAACTCCA
>NW_023239052.1:0-1188 GCF_002007445.2 Ailuropoda melanoleuca | reverse complement strand
CATGTGTAAGTGTCACCTTGGTCCTTGCAACTCATTTTTCAGAAGGATCTTTTCAGCTATACAAATGCATAAGAAGGTAGAGATTAAAAGGGGTCCAGGAGAAGACTGGTTAGAAATCGTGTTGGAAACCCACTTCCATCTTCACAGTCAGGACAGTAGCTCTCAGGCTGTCACCGTTATAGGACAGGTCATCATAGAAGGCACTTCTAAAGATTCACTTGGAAGAAAACCAAAGTTGTGTGTTGTCAGGTGCTATCCAGTACCCTTGATTCTGCAGATCAGGGATGGGAGTTAGCACATTAAGGTTGGCCAGGTAAGATGGCAAATGTTTTATATTTTAAAAATCTCTGTGGTGCAATAAGGTATGAAGAAATGTTCTGATGAAAGCTGTCATAACTATCATTATAAATGAAGAAATACCCTTTTCCAACACAGAAACTTATATTGAAATATAAAAATTAGCCCATATGAAACTTGTTAGGTATCATTGTAAAGACGCTTCCAAGGGTAATGTCCACCATAAGGGTTTCTTACGAGAACACTTGGCAAACACCTTTTTTTGGTGTTTAACATCATGAAAGATCTGCTTCTCCTGAACAGGAAGTTAATTTTATCATATGGAAATAGTAAATCGTAAACTGAAGTCTGAGATGTTCTCATCTTTCTTTGGATAATTAGAAAACACAGTGTAAATGGCAGCTTAATTCTTAAAAGTATAGAGGTAAATGATATGAATTTCTGAATACTAATTTTATTTCTGACCTTAGTTTTCAACTGTGACCCCTCACATTGACTTTCTAAATAGTTTAAAGCATCCTTTAGTATTGTATGAATGCTTTAGTAAGATTCTCCAAGTCCTTTGTGTAATAACCTGGAATTCAAATAAACAACATAATCCCAATTTATTTGCTTCCTCTTTTGTGTCAATAGTCTAATTTCTTCGATTACTAAAGTGTCATGGTCTCATTCTTGTATTTTAATTCCCATATAAACTGGCCATGAATATCTCTGGCCATGAATATCTCTGGTGATATTATATTATCTACAGTGCATTTGCCTCAGAGAGGGACCAGAGAGGCATCTGCACTGTGCTTCATTCTGATTATTACTCTTTTATTTTCAATGTGGAATTGAAATGACAGATTTGAAAAGGAACTTTAAATAAAACACTATAGTATCATCTAAATT
>NW_023239051.1:0-1188 GCF_002007445.2 Ailuropoda melanoleuca | reverse complement strand
GTAGAATTTTTCATCTCTTGGCTATGGATGGTCAAACTTATGTAGCCAGTTTATGGAATGATCTGTCCTCAAACACAGCATGTTGGATTTTCTTCTCCAGCTCTCTGAACATCTTGGGCAAATGACATCCATTTCTGGTCTTTTTCAGTTATCTAGAGTCCTGTTTTCAGGTATTAAAAACTCCTATCTTGACTAAGTCAAAATTTTACCTCATATCCCCACTTCCGCCCTCTGTACTCAGCTCAGAGCTGACCTGTGGTCCCATAGACCCGCAGTGGGGAGGGTCTGTCCTTCTGCTTCCCAGCTCCGTACCTCAGCCTCCTGCAGGGTTTGGTTGTGGAAGAAGATGACAGAAAAAGAGCAGCCTGTCTTTTAACTTAGCTGGAGCTACATGTAGTCCTCTCCCTGATAGCAAATATCCCTTGTTATGGAGAAGGTCCAAATGCTGGCCTTTCTCTGCTGCACACCTCTCCCCTTTTATCCCCCCATGGGCCTTCTAATTACACTATTTTCTGGCTCAAGTATAGTACTTTCTAAATTCTTATGAATCCCCCTCAGGTCCTATTCCAGGGACCTTAACTGGGTTTTCCTCATCCCACCGGACATCCTTTGAGGGCCCTGTGAAGATGATGATTGTGTGATGACCATCTGGGATGTCAGTTTGGGAAACAGGTGCCCCTTGTCCATAGCTGGTACAAGTGCTGCAGGCTTCCACCGCCCTGCTCTTTTCCTGCACTGGCAGCTCTAGCTAGTCCCTCGCCTTACACCTTTAAGATGAGAATAGGTAACAATTTTTATGTTCTTCAAACTCTGGGGGACACGTGTCAAGCCTTCTTACTTTGGTTTCACAGTCGTCTCTTCACTGGCCAATCCTTCCCCCTAAAACATTTAATTGCAGGCTGACTGTTTCTTCAGTAAATTCCCCTGTGATCCATCTCCTTTCTAGGAATTCTCCATTGAGCTGCACTCTTAATATTTTTGTAATTTTCTGCATGTATGATAAACTTCAAAAAAGTTTATGTAAACATTTAACAATTATGGGACTTCATCAAGATAAAAAGCTTTTGCACAGCAAAGGAAACAGCCGACAAACCCAAAAGACAACTGACAGAATGGAAGAAGATATTTGCAAATGACATATCTGATAAAGGGCTAGTATCCAAAATCTATAAAGAACTTATCAAACTC
>NW_023239050.1:0-1188 GCF_002007445.2 Ailuropoda melanoleuca | reverse complement strand
CTCCTAGCGGAGAAGCCTGATGTGGGGCTGGATCCCAGAACGCTGGGATCACGCCCTGAGCTGAAGGCAGATGCTTAAGGACTGCGCCACCCAGGCACCCCTAAAATGTACTGTCTTAACTATTTTTGAGTGCATAGTTTAGTGGTATTAAAGTACACTTACATTGTATACCTATTAGGACTATCCATCTCCAGAACTCTTTTCATCTTGCAAAAGTGAAACTCTGTACCAGTTAACAATAACTCCCCATTCCCACCTTATGTGTTTGCTTTTCTTTTTGGGGGAGGGGAGGGACGGGGGAGTGGAAGATAAAGACTCTTAAGCAGTCTCCATGCCCAGTGGGGAGCCTAACAGGGGGCTCAGGCTCAGGACCCCCGAGATCATGGTCTGAGCAGAAATCAAGAGTTGATGCTTAACCGACCGATCCCCCCAGGCAGCGGTGCTCTGTTTTTCAGCGGACACTGTCGTACTGTTACTGGTCTTGTCCAGATGATGGGTACTGCCTTAACACTTGCCACTGGGAATGACTTTACCCTTCAGATATGTGGTTTTATTCCTGTAGTTTTAAATAATACAGCCTCATCAGAATATGACACAACTCAATATTCATACAGTAAATACATCTATTTAGTGTTGGGCTGTTTCCTTAAGAAACATGCTTTTTATTTCCCTACAGCAGTATTGGACACAGAATAGTTTAAGGTAGTCACTAGAATTCGAAAACTAGATGATTTCTGTTTGCAACTCACTAACATATATATGATTTCTTCTTATTTAAAATGCTATGTGTTTTATAAGAAAAAGTTTTTGTGTTGTAGTGTATTTTTATTTTTGACCTTGAGGATAGTGACGTTCCCTGTGGCTGACTGCATCCTAGATTTACCTGGGAGCTTAGCGAAGATTAAAATATGTCAGAGTGAGTGGGATGGGGGTCTAGGAGTTTGTATTTTGATATGCTCATTATTTGGTCAGGGATACATGTGGTGCCATTGATCCAGGAGACTTTCTCATTGGCATCTTTATATAGTCTCGACTTTAATGTGCATCATATACACATGTATTTCCATTCCTATGGCATTAAACCCGAAATAGACTTGTCAGCAGATATTTGGAGACTCTAGTAGAAATCGTTTTATAAGATGGTTGTTAGACACAGATTTAGATATTCTACATGTCATCACATAGGAC
>NW_023239049.1:0-1187 GCF_002007445.2 Ailuropoda melanoleuca | reverse complement strand
GCAAATGACACTACAGATAAAAGACTGGTATCCAAGATCTACAAAGAACTTCTCAAACTCAGTACACGAGAGACAAATAATCAAAGAGAAAAAATGGGCGGAAGATATGAACAGACACTTTTCCAATGGCCATTTATTTTGAGAGAGTGAGAGGGAGTGTGCTCTCAGGCCAGGGGAGGGGCAAAGGGAGACGGGGAGAGAGAATCTCAAGCAGACTCTGTGCGGAGGGCGGAGCCCTACAAAGGGCTCGATCTCATGACCCTGAGATCATGACCTGAGCCGAAATCAAGAGTCCGATGCTTAACTGACTGAGCCGCCCAGGCGCCCCAAACATTATTATGATTTTTTTCGTTTATTCTACAAATATTTACTGAGTCCAGACTCTATATAGCAGACATATTTTAAATATGTTTTCTTTATTTAAAAGTGACTTCGCTTCCAAAAATCATCTCACAGGGTAACTATATAAAGCTTAAAAGAGCCAGTGAAGTGCAAATGCACTTTTAATTGCATCATTATTTATTTTGAAGCTGACTTGCAAATGTAACTGGTCACATGTGAATGTGAGACATTTTCTTTTGCTTCTTTACTGATATTGAAATATCCAGTTTATTAGGGACATGTTTATCAGCTGAAATAGATCGATAACCCATTTTAAAGAAATGTCAAGGGATAGCTATTGAATATTGTCCAACAGTTTGTAAAAGTGGAAAAGCTAGTATTTGCATGTTATAGCCAAAAAACTACAGTGTTCATAGAAATATGTCTTTGTGAAGCTATTTGAAGGAAAGACTCGGAAAGCGGATGAGAGCTGCCACTAGAGATTGGGTTCCTGCCTCCCCTGTTGCCACCAATTTCACCACCCAAAATTATTTAGAACGTGTGTTTATGTTTGCCTGCATTCTTTTTGTAATGAAATTCCCAGCAAAGAATCTACTACAATCTTAGGTATTCTTCCCTCGTTTTTTTTCTGATTTCAAAATTAATGTATTTTTCCTGAAAACAAATGCAGTTCAGAATGCGTATTTATTAGGGAATTTTTTCTTGTCTGTTTCCTTCATCCTGCTACACAGCAAGCTGTCCAGCCTTCGTAATTAAATTTCTATTTTCCAGCTATATTTTTGTGTGTAGAGAATTTGTATTTTCCAGCCATATTTTTGTGTGTAGAGTAGTATAGAGGTAGAGTC
>NW_023239048.1:0-1187 GCF_002007445.2 Ailuropoda melanoleuca | reverse complement strand
GTAGACACCAAAACACGTTATACATCATTTTGGAGGAAGACATAGTTGTCTGGCAATAAACTGCTCACCCATGAAATGAAATAACCCTTCTCGGAAAGGATGATTAATTATTTAATAAACATTGTGTGTTTTTGACTTCACTGTGAAAAATAAATGGGAGGAGGTGCTCTAGGAATCTCAATGGGCAGCATCATCTGCCTCCAGCCCACCAAGCCCCACACTGCAGGTGCAGAGGACGGGGTTCTCTGCCAGAGGCCCATGGCCCTCTCATGTGTTATCTCATGCCATGCTGCATGGAGGTTCTAAAGCCCCATCCCTACCCAGGAGGTCACCAAGTCTTGATGTGAGTAACTAGCCCAGAGTCACATTCCCAAGAAGAGGCAGATCTGGGAATCTGCTGGGGTGTGCTGAACACTAAAGGTCCTTCCAAGATATCATGTAGATATGATATCATATAATCTGGACCACCCAGAGGGGGGAAGAGCTGAAGGAGGAGGATGGAGGCACACAGCAGGGGAGAAAGGAGCTGGGGCCGCAGAGGGGGTTCCCACCATCTTGACTGTGGTAGGTTGAAAAATGGTCCCCAAAGTATCAGGTCCCCATCCCTGGAACTTGTAGATATTACCTGATAAGGAAAAAGGATCTTTGCAGATATGATGAAGCTGAAGATTTTGAGATGGGGGCATTATCCTGGATTATCTGGGTGGGCTCTAAATCCAGCCACAAATGTCCCCATAAGGGAGGGGCAGAGAGATCACACATGCAGAAGAGAAGGCTATGTGAAGAGGACGCAGGGACTGGAGTGATGGCCACGGACAGAGAATGCCACAGCAGCCAGAAGTTGGGAGAGGCAAGGAACGGATTCTTTCCAGGGCCTCCAGAGGGAGTGGGATCTTGCCAACACCTGCATTTTGCCCACTGAAATGCATATCAACGTCTGGCCTCCAGATGGTGAGAGACTTCATTTCTGTTGTAAGGCAGCAAGTGTGTTGCAATCCGTTATGACAGCCACAGGAAACGAACACACAACCTGCTGAATACAAGCTGAGAGTTGTTGCTGTGTGCTCCTCAGCCTGGCTGGCATCCGAATACCAGGAGATATACCCTGAATCTTTCTCTGAAGCTTCCTTCTCCCTCCCCCTGTGTGATCCTCAGCACAAGAAAAAAACTGGGGTGTTCTCATTAAA
>NW_023239047.1:0-1126 GCF_002007445.2 Ailuropoda melanoleuca | reverse complement strand
ACAGTTTCCTGCCGGGTGCAGGCTGAGTCCTACGGTGGGACTTGGGTGTCCCCAGTCCCCCGTAGTTGGGCACCAGGCTCCTGGGGAGGGGCCCCTGCACAGACGACCTAGGGTAGGGTGAGGGCCCAGGAGACCCGAAGGCCCATACTGCTGGCTGTGTGGTGAGCTCCACGGAGGGCATGGCGGAGGGTGAGCATGGGCCTCAGGGTTGGGGCTTCAGGATCGCCGAAGTTTGTGGGCGGCTCGAGGGGCCCTCCCGGTTCTCCTGCTCTGAATGCTCTGGGGCACCGCAAGGGGCACAGTTTCCTGAGGGGTGGCAGGCTGAGTCCGGCGGTGGGGCTCAGGTGTCCCCAATCCCCAGGGCTTGGTGCCAGGCTCCTTGGGAGGGCTCCCCCCCACCCCGCGGCTGACCTAGGGTTAGGGTGAAGCCCTAGGAGCCCCACAGGCCCGATCTGCTGGCTGTATGGGCGAGCTATGCGGGCTGACGTGAGGGTGCGGGGAGGGTGAGCGTGGGTCTCAGGGTTGGTGTACAGGAGGCCTCCGATGGTCACTGGGGGCTCAGTGGTGCCCTCCTGGTTTTCCCGCCCTGAATGATCTATGGACCCCCAAGGGGCACGGTTTCCTGCGGGGTGGCAGGCTGATTCCTGAGGTTGGGCTCAGGTGTCCCGAATACCCACGGCTGCGGGGCCAGACCCGTGGGGAGGGGCCCTTTCACAGGTGCCCTAGGCTAGGTTTAGGGCCCAGGAGCCCCACAGGCCGGATCTGCCAGCTATGTGGCGAACTCCGTTTTGGGATGGAGGTGAAGACGCATGGGAGGGTGAGCATGGGCTTCAGGGTTGGGTGTTGGGGATCGCAGAAGGTTGTTTGGGGGCTCCGGGGGCCCTCGCGGTTCTCCTGCCCTGAACGTTTTGGGGCACCGGAAGGGGCACGGCTTCCTGCTGGGTGGCAGGCTGAACCCGGCAGTGGGGCTCAGGTGTCCCCATTTCCCAGAGCTGTGGTGCCAGGCCCCTGGGGAGGGGGCCCTCGTTAGCCGACCTAAGGTTAGGGTTCGGCCGTAGGAGCCCGAAAGTGTTGGGTTAGGGTTAGGGTTAGGGTTTAGGGTTCGGGTTTAGGTTTTAGGGTTAGG
>NW_023239046.1:0-868 GCF_002007445.2 Ailuropoda melanoleuca | reverse complement strand
AAATGTGATGTCTCCAGCTTTTTGCTTGCTCAAGATTGCTTTAATGTTAGGGTTTTTTGTGGCTCCATATGAATTTAAAGAAAATTTTGATAGCTTTTTAATTCCTGGCTTGTTTCTTTCTTTTTCATTGAGGTATAACTGACATTTACCATTATTTCATTAGTTTCAGGTGTACAGTATAATGATTTCATGTTTGTATACACAGTGAAATGATCACCACAATAAGTCTAGTTATCAATCATCACCACGCAAAGTTACAGAGAGATTTTTTTTTCCTGTTATGAGAACTGTAAGGGTTTATTCTCAGCAACTTTCAAGGCTGCACTACAATATTATTAACGATAGTCACCACTCTGTGCTTTATGACCTCATTACTTATTATAAGTTTTAAGTTTTTTTTTTCTCTATTTCTCTAAAAAATACCCTGGAATTTTAATAGGGACTGCACTGAATCTATAGATGGCTTTGGGTAGGATGGACACTTTAACACTATTAATTTTTCCAATTTATGAACATGGCACAGCTTTCCATTTTTGTGTCTTCAATTTTGTTCCTGGATGTTTACAGTTTGCAGTGTACAGATTTTTCACCTCTTTGGTTACATTTATTCTTAGGTATTTTTTAATGCTATGATAAATGGTATTGCTTTCTTAGTTTCTTTTTAGATAATTTACTGTAAAAAAGCTCAGCACAGCAAAGGAAATAATCAACAGACTGAAGAGATAACCTACAGAATGGGAGACAATATTCGTAAACCATACATCTGATAAGGACTCAATACCCAAAATATATAAGGAACTCAAACAACACAATAGCAAAAACATATAAATAAATAATCCAATCAAAAAACATGGTCGAAGGACCTGAA
>NW_023239045.1:0-1187 GCF_002007445.2 Ailuropoda melanoleuca | reverse complement strand
AGCTCCCAGCAGGGTGGGACAAGCTTCATCTCTTTCTCTGCTCTTCCAAGGCTGGAGAGCAGGGCTTGGATCTTTTTAGTCTTTGCACACTCATGCTGCCTAGGCCTGTGCTTTTTCCAGACAAGGTTTTCCTGCTGAACAAGGCTGCCACTCGCAGGGACACGTGAGGGCCATGCTGCATGGCGTGGTTCCTCTCAGCTCCACAAAATGCCACAAGGCTCTCACACGAAGATCGCACTGACTTCCTGACAGTCAAAACTGTCATGGCAAAAAACATCCCTGAACTCCCATGACGATCAAGACTTTGGGCCAGGTCTTTGGGAGAAGAGCTGGGAAAGTCTGGCTTTCCTGGGGCCTGGGCACGCATGCCCCCTCTGAGCCTCCAGTACCCCGGCACTTCCTCTACCCTTCTCTTAGGGACTGGGGTTTGGCAATCACATCTCCGTGCACCCTCGACATCCCTTACTGAATGGTCAGTATCTTGAGTGCTGCTGTTGCCGATGATGATGGAAAAGAGAGGCAACCTCCTTGAATGCGTAATGTGTGCTGGAACTTTCCAAGCACTTTATTTACACCTACTCATTTCATCTTTGGATAGCTCTGTAAGTTCTATTATTTTCATACCCATTTTGCAGGTGAGAAAGCTGAGGCACAGAGCCACTTAGTAGTTTGCCAAGAGCACAGAGTCCTAACTGGCAGAGCCCAGACCTAGTCCAGGCAGTGAGACCCCAGGGCCTTCACCCCCACACTGTGCCTGATCTCCCTGTGTGCCTTTACGGAGCCTGGCAGACAACAGGTACTCAGTAAAGACTGAGGTTTTAAAAGAATCATCACTCATTCGGGCACCTGGGTGGCTCAGTCGCTTAAGCATCCCACTCTTGGTTTTCGGCTCAGGTCACGATCTCAGGGTCCTGAGATCGAGCCCTGTGTGGGGTTCTGTGCTCAGCAGGGAGCCTGCTTCCCTTCCTCCTCTCCCTCTGCCCCTTCCCCCATTCACACACACACACTCTCTCTCTAAAATAAATAAATCAATCTTAAAAAAAAAAAGCATCACTACTCAACCTTTACTACAGATGTTCTATGATGGAAACTTCTTATCAATGGATCTGCTTTCTCTGGATATCAGCTAAAGAAGTCTTTGGACTTCCTTCCTTCCTTCCTTCCTTCCTTCCTTCCTTCCTTCCTTC
>NW_023239044.1:0-1187 GCF_002007445.2 Ailuropoda melanoleuca | reverse complement strand
GAGAAAAGAAAGAAAAGGAGAAAGAAAGAGAGAGAGAAAAGAAAGGGAGGGAGAAGGAAAGAAAGAAAAGAAAAGAAAAAGAAGAAAAGAAAAAAGACAAGAAAAGAGAGAGAGGGAGGGAGGGAAGAAGGAGCAAAGAACCAAAGAAAGAAAAATATTTATATGCAGTGCTAAATGAATGCAATAAACACACACACTACGAGGACCTCTCTGGCTCCCGTCCACTGATCCCAAGCCTGCCTATGAAGGTGATCTTCAATAAGGGTTTTTAAGGTACATTCCAAAGTTTAGGGGACTTTGTTTTAATTTTAATTTAACGGTTTAAATTTTAATTATAATTTAATTATTTTAATTAATTGTTCCCATTTTCCTCTTAGGTACTAGAATATGAGCATATTCCTATGTCCAGGTGGAGGTGATGAATGGATAGGGACAGAGATGTGCGGTGCCCGTGTGTGTGTGTGTGTGTGTGTGTGTGTGTGTGTGTGTGTGTGTGTGTGAGGGGGTCTGAGGGAGAGGGCATTCCAGGCAGGAAGAACCCCTAGAACAAAGGCACAGAGAGGCCTGTGAGCTGGTGGAGCCAGGCCAGACAGAAAAGAGAAACATGTCCAGCAAGGTGGGTCCACATTGGCAGGAAGAGCCTCGGGCCTGTTCGTCCCAGAGGTGAGGAGCCATCCAGCAGGTGTGGGTAGGGCAGGTCTGCTGGGGTGGGACAGGGATAACTGAGAATTATCATGGTTTGCCAGCCACTGAATGTGCTTCCACAGGCCTTCCCTCAAATCAGAGTAGAATTTGTGTCTCCTATCCACAAGTCAGGGAGCCTCTGGGGAAGGGGGAAATAGAATGTTTTTTTAAATCTTGCTGCCCTAGAGACACTCCTATTATCTGCAGAGGACGTGAGAGAGCGAGGGCCTGCACGGGCCACCTGGCTGTGTGCGGAGGGGGAGTGTGGGCTCCGGGCCCAGCTGGTAACTATGCCCCCTTGGCCAGTTTGCCTATCTGTAGGGCGCCGATGTACTAGTACCTTCGTACTAGGGAATCGTAAGGATTGACGTTCTTGACTCATTGTAAGTGCTTCATAAATGTCCCTTCTGGGACTCTCAGCTCTCCCAGTGGCCTTCCGCTTTGTCTCCTTACCATAGGCCACCACCTTGTATCTGTAGATTACCTGTCTTCCCATCCCATCT
>NW_023239043.1:0-1187 GCF_002007445.2 Ailuropoda melanoleuca | reverse complement strand
GTCTTTTCACTGGATGTCTAGATTGAAGGATGGCTGGTGCTAACAGGAAAGCTCAGGGGGCATCTGTACACAGAAGCAGTAGGGGAGATTTGAGCACGGGCGCGGAACTCCGAAGAGCTGTGACTCTGGTTCAGACCAAGGCTCGGTTGTTTTGAGTTTTGACTTAAGCTGTCTTAGCCTTGGTTTTGTCATCTCTAAAATGGGTCTAATAGCCATCTCATGAAATAGGCTTGAAGATTAAATTAAATGAGGCAGTATATGGGAAGCATGTAACACTGGGCTTGGTGGTCATACATATCAATTGTTGGCTCCTTGACATCTACCAAAGCCTGTCACATTGAGCTAGACACATGGAGGAGATTTCGCTGGTTGACTGATTGAATCAGAGTTGTTGTCTATATTAAATACATTTTAATCTCCTCTATAGATTGGTAGATTTACCCTACAGTCCTAAAGAGCTATCAGGAACACTCCTGTCTGACATGCCAGCACATTATCAATTGACTATTAAGAAGGCTGTTAGTATGGTATGGGTACATTGATAGCTCACATTTGTGTCTTTTCTACCCATCACAGAAGGGAGAAGGGGCAGCGAACAATAGGACATGTGCCGAATATATCAAAAACAGCTACCTCATTGTTGACTTTGTTTTTACCCCGCAATGCGGTCCTGCGTGTAAGACCATCATCACTTGCTAAAGCAGCCACAAAAACCCCAGAGAATATGCAATTCTTGCTGTTCTAGGACGTATTAGAGGAAAAAGGATACAGGCCTTGATTAAGCTTTTCTAACATAGACTTGTCTTTAAGTCATCTTGAAGTCCCAACTCCTGAGAGACACCGTGGTGTCCTTGGGGGTCTGAGGGTTCTCTGCACAGCTGGGGAGCTCACCTGGGCGGGTTGCAATCATCTGAAGCATGGGCGTAATGGTGCTGGTGCCCGTGAGTCAGCAGGCAAACAGGGCTCATTTGAGTTTCTGGTTAGGAGGCACTGTTTCCAGGAAGCCTTTTCTGGTCCTTCAGAGGTTTCTCAAAATCTAGACTTTAGCGATGAGATTAGAATTTTGGTGGAGGAAAAAAAGAGAGAGAGAGAAAGGTTGTGTCACATGATTGTTTATAAAACATGATCATCTTGGTAACATTACAGGGATGAAATAATGAAGGTATTGTCCCAGACAAAAAAAAAAA
>NW_023239042.1:0-1187 GCF_002007445.2 Ailuropoda melanoleuca | reverse complement strand
TCCTGTGTGTGTCCTCCTACCTGCTTGTGCTTTCATTTGCATTTCCCTGATGACTTCAGCTGTGAAGCATCTTTCCATATGCAAATGTGCCATTCCTACATCTCTTTTGATGAAATGTCTGTTCAACTCTTCTGCCCAGTTTTAAATTGGGTCATTTATCTTCTCACTGTTGAGCTATATAACATTCCTTTATCTCTTCTAGATGTGTTTATCACATATGTGTTTTTGCAAACATTTTATTCCAATCTGTGGCTTACCTTCCCATTTTCTTAACAGTGTCTTTTGAGGAGCAGAATCATTTAATTAGATCAAGTCCAATGTGTCTATTTTTTTTAACCGTTCATATTTTGTGTACTTTCTGAGAAATCTTTGCCTAACTCAAGATTTTATTTAAAAAAGAGGTTTTTTTTCTTGTTTTATTCTTTATAGTTTTAAATCTTACACTTGCATCTATGAGCCATCCTAATTTTTATATACGATTTGTAGTAAAGGGTCCAGGTTTATTTTTTTGCAAACGATGTCTAGTTGTTCCAGCACCATCTGTCCATAAAGGCTACCCTCTCACCACTGAAATTTCTTAGCACCACTGTCAAGAATCATATAGGAGTGAGACTATTTATAGATTCTTTTTCTGTTCCCTTGCTCTGCACGTCTATCTTTATGTCAACACCAGAATGCTCTGATGATGATAACTTTATAGTAAGTCCTACAATCACACAGCAGGAGTCCTCTTCTTTTTCAAAATTCTTTTTGTTATTTTAGGTCCTTTGCCTTTCCATATACATTGCAGAATCATCTTGTGGATGTCTATTTTTCGAAAAGTCCTGCTGGGATTTTAATTGGCATTGCATTGAATCCGTAGATCAGTTTTTGGTGAAAATGATACCTTCACAATATTAAATCCTCTTGTCCATGAGCATGGTATACCTACCCAACTCTTCAGATCTCCTTTAATACCTCTAAACAATGTTTTACAATTTCCAGTGCACAATTATCTTGTCAAATATATCTCTAAGTGTTATGTATTTAATTGCCCCTGCAGTGGCTGCTTAAATATCTGTTTCAAATTGTTCATCTCTATATTCTAGACATACTGACTTTTTGTATTGACAATGGCTCCTGTGACCACGCTAAATTTACCTGTTACTTCTGGAAGCTTTTTTGTAAAGTCTTTAGAATTTTTTTTT
>NW_023239041.1:0-1186 GCF_002007445.2 Ailuropoda melanoleuca | reverse complement strand
ACCACAGAAGGAGGGCTGTGGACTGGAGGCCAGGACCCAGATTCCAGGGCATCCAAAAACTCCTAGGGACCCTGGACACATCCACCTACACGAGGGTCACCCTGCTATGGCTTGGGTTCCCATCAATTTCCCAATCCTCTAAGAGTTGCCATGAGTCATGGTGCCCATGGCCAGGGTGCTCCCCATTCCTAGGGTATCCCCATTCCTAGATGGCTAGGAACAGTACCACGGACCGCATCATTCCAGGCACCGCAGACTCCCAGCAATCCCGCAGTTCCTGGACCCAGGAAGTCTCAGGACTGATCGCTTGGGTTTCCCAGATGCCCACAGCACCTCCAGATCACAGGACATGTTTCCAGAGTTCCTAGGGATTCAGACTGGGAGTCATAGGACTAGAGGTAGGAACCCTGAGATTGCCCTGGAGCCCCCAGATTCCTGGGGACACATAGGCACCCCAGCTTGTACCCAGCCATGGGACAAATAAGGGAAGACATGAGATTCCAGAAAGGCATCGATGGCCTGGCATTGATGGCATTGATTCCAAGACCCTGGTGGACATAGGTGGCTCGGGCTCCCTCCCATCTGGACTGGAAAAAGTTGGGGTCAGCTGAGGCCACTGGGGCCTGGGGGCTCACCTGCCAGCCTTGTCTGGGACGACACCACGAATCCTCATCACAGTACCGACTCGGATGCCCTCGGGCAGAGAGGTCTTGTGGGGCACATTCTGCAGGACCAGCGGTGCAGGGACCAGGGAACCAGCGACGCAGAAGACAGAGACAGATGGGTCAGCCCCAGGGAGAAAAGGACCAGGACCCAGATCAGCTAAATCGCTGAGAAGAAAGGCCACAGAGAGACAGGAGAGAGAGAGCCAAAGCCAAGCAGAGGTGGGGAGAGAAACACACAGAATCAACAGACACACACACAGAGAGAATCCAAGAGCAGATGGGAGTATTGGGTTGGGTTGGGTCAACCCAAGAGCCACAGCCCAGACACTTCCTAGCACACCCTAGCACCCACTTTCTCCTTTCAAACAGGAGATGTCAGGCGGGCCCAGCCCCTCCCCTAGTCCGGTGCAGCCTTGGGTCCAAACCCCCCAAACCCCAAGACCCCTGAGGCACTCACGGAGCTCCCTGCCATGGCTGGGACAGTGGGGCCTAAATGGTGCTGGTGGGGATGACTGCTGGGA
>NW_023239040.1:0-1186 GCF_002007445.2 Ailuropoda melanoleuca | reverse complement strand
AGGTTTAAAGTAGAGCATATAGCTTTGGTTTCTGCCAGAATTTCACAAGATTTTCCATTAATTTTACTTTCCCCTTGGCTGTTTAAGGGAATAACTAGTAGACGTTTACTGAAGAATCCCTTGAGATCCCATCAGTGCTGGAAAGGGGCTCTTAATGGGGGCCCTTCTTGTAGTTTAGATATGGTGCATTCGAGTTGGTGTGGAAGAATTTTCACAAAACCTTGGAGGACACTATTTTTTTCCAGTGTTCCAGTTGACTGCAAGCGAGACACTGATTTCTGGGCCAGTGTTCTGATGATGGACCCCTAGGAAGGTGAAACAGGGGAGGCCTGGGTGTTGCTTTAGCTTTAAGGTCTGGGAGCTGTAGCAGTTGTAAGACCATTAACTTGGTAGACTTCTGTTTGTGGTCTTGTGGTCTCTTCAAAGTGGAAAGGTGATAGAGGGTTGGTAGACTGTGAGTACTCAGGTAAAGAAGGATAAAGGGGAGTAGCAGGAGTCACATCAGTCTTATAAGACTATATTTAGGCACCTCTTGTGTATTTAATTTTTCATTAGCTTTATATAATGAATCTTTTGACAAAGCTATTTTGGAATCTTGGAGACTTTTGGGAGTTTCTGCATGCCTATTGAAATAAATATCCCATTCTGTTTGTTCGATTTGGGAATCCTTGCTTTGAACTGAACTTCTCACATGAATGATTTTATCTAATTGGAACATTTCCCATAGTGGCCATTGTAATTCTAGGTTGTCTTAGTAAGATTTTACCATTTTTGTAGATGTCCATAGATTCTGGGACTATAGTTCTTAAACATAAAGTAAGCAGGGGCCATGCTCAATTCTTGAAACTTGGGGACCCCATTTCTTCAGCTAAACTTCCTTGGAGCCAAATTAACACCTAAGGGGGATGTGCTGCTGGACTGGGGATTTTGTGGTGTTTTACAGTGTACCTCATTGCACAGAAATTTTCTTAAGGTTGGCAGATGACCTAGTGCCAATCTAACTCATCACATGACCAACTTACCCTACCTTGGGAGTCTTTGAATTAGGTAGAGAGCACTCTAACAGCTTTTAAGTGCTTGATCCATGCCCACCAATTTTGCAGCTTTAGCTTCCAAGATTACCATTTGCAACAGATCTATTATAACTTTCACTTGAAGATTTCTTTATAGTGACAGATGCCCAATG
>NW_023239039.1:0-1186 GCF_002007445.2 Ailuropoda melanoleuca | reverse complement strand
GTTCTCTGTTTTCACCACGCTTCTGCTTACCTACCAAATAAAAGCCAGCACCTCCCTGACAAGCCTGGTTCATTTCTCAGCGTCCTTGTGACAGTTTCTGATGAAGGCTGGTCAGACAAGTATCCCAAAGGGGGCACCACACAGCATCCCCAGTCACAGCTTGCAGGAGACAGCTGCCAAGAGGCCCAGCAGCCAGCCCAAAGAGAGAAATAGGAAGTACCTGCCAGACTTGCGGCCCCATGTGGGAAACGACAATGTAGGAAGGTTCTCCAGAGAAACAGAACTAATAGGACATCTGCAGATACATATGAAGATCCGGATTTCTTAGAGGAAATGGCTCCCATGTTATGGAGGCCAAGAAGTTCCATAGTCTGCTGTCTTCAAGCTGGAGACCCAGAAAAGCCAGTGGGGTAATTAAGGCCACGTCTGAAGGCCCAAGAATCAGGGTGGAGGAGCCAATAGTATAAATCCCAGTCTTCGTCCAAAAGCTCAAGAACCAGGAGCACCAATGTGCGAGGATCGAAGATGGGTGTCCGCCCCAGCACAGTGAATTCACCCTTCCTCTATCTGTTCTATTCCGGCGCTCGAGGGACCAGAGCACGCTCACCTACAAGAGCGAGGAGGACCTTCCTTCCTCAGTCTACAGATTCAAATGCTCATGTCCTCCAGAAACCCTGTCGCAGACCCACCCCGCAAGAACGTTTCACCAGCTAGCTGGGCATCCCTTAGCCCAGTCAAGTTAGCACCTAAAATTAACCATCACGGGAAATACCTGGTTTTCCACACCCAGCGCTCTAGTCTTCACTGGAGGCATGTGGACCCAACAGTGCCTTGCTAGAACTTCCAGGGGAGCCTTAAAGAATCCTTATCTCTGGGCCACACCTCAGGCCAATTAAACTGGAATTTCTGGGGCGGGAGCCAGGCAGCAGTGTTTCTGGAAGAATCTGGGCGATACTGGTGTGCAACCAAGCTGGAGAACCAGTCGCTGCAAAGGGACCAGGAGATCAGAAAACCCTGTGACCATCCGCAGGAAGCTGACAGTAAGGCCCCCACATTTACCACTGCCCTGCCCCGACACGGGCCCACTCTCCTCATTTCTGGCACAGGTGACCTGTGAGGCTCTCCCTGGCCCCCTGACAGTTGTCCCCCTGCCCTCGTGTCCCCTGTCCTCGAGCGCAGGCCCTGA
>NW_023239037.1:0-1186 GCF_002007445.2 Ailuropoda melanoleuca | reverse complement strand
TGTACATATGTGTGTATGTAAGTAATAGTATGTGGTACATAAGAGATCCCATATAAGTGTTGGCTAGTATTTTTTTTAAGTAGGCTCCACACCCAATGTGGGGCTCAAACCCATGACCCTGAGATCAAGAGTGTAAGCTCTACTGACTCAGCCAGCCAGGTGCTCTTAAATGTTGCCTATTATTAACGATACCCGTTCTGTGTAATTCTTATGTCTCTCGCTCAAATTCTTCCCCTAGTTCCTGGGTCCCATCAGTTACAAAATCCTTTGTCCTTTCATATAATACCTCTCATCCATCCTTTCATTGGCATACTAGTTTCACCACTATAGTTTAAAGTAAATTGGAATATAGGAAATTTAAGATATGTATAATTGAGAATATAACGAAAGTTTGTGGGTTTTTTTTTTAAAGAAATCTCCGTGGTTTAGCCAATTACTAATACTGTTTCTAGACCCTTTAAAATAAAGGGTATACAATAATATGAGGTGCTATTACAGACTTTGTAGTCAAAGGTCTGGGCTTAAATCCTGGCTAATACTAAACTAAGAGACACTGAACAAATTAAATAATTTCTCTGAGCTTCAGAGCATTTATCTACCTGTAAAGGTAGAAGAATAAGCATCTCAGAATTGCGATGATCAAATGTAAATTATAAACTGCTACATAAAGGTTGCATGGTAAGGACGGTGGTTTTAGATGTTTACAGTTTGTTGTTGGGACCTAGGAATGGTTGAAAGGACTCATAAACTTGTAACTCCAGCCTACACCTCTCCTTTGGGCTCCATACACACGTATCCAATTGCCTATCTGAGGTTTCCTCTTGGGTATCTCAAGTATCTTGCATGTCCCCTTCAATCTATTCTCTACAGAGCAGCATGAATATTCTTTTGGAAATATGAATGAAATCACATGTTCCTACTTGAAACCCTTTTGCTTCCCATTTCATTCAAATTCCTAAGCATGGTCATGATACCCTGTTTCATATAACCCTTGCTCCATCCAATCTCCAACCTTATGTTCTCCATTTTCTCCTTTTCCCTTAACACTCCCACCTAGAAATTTCCTTCAATTCCTTGCTAATCTCTTTCTGTTCTCTGGCATTGGCACATGCTGTGCCCTTGCCTGAACTACCTTCCTACCTTTTCTTTTTTTTTTTTTTTTTTTAAGATTTTTTTTTTTTGACAG
>NW_023239036.1:0-2155 GCF_002007445.2 Ailuropoda melanoleuca | reverse complement strand
AGTATTGGTAATATCAAAGTATAGATAATAAATACTTGTCAGAATAGAATGTTGTATCTGATTAAAATATTATTCCAGAAAAAGTGCAAACTAGACATGGGCAGAGATGGAGAGTGTTTACTTTTAATTGACCCTCACTGCATGCCTCTCTTAAGCGGAACATATCTTAAGGTCAGGGAACCTAATGAATGGCTATTCTATGCCAGGCACGNCAACAGCAAAATTAGATGACAGAGGAAATAGAATATCAAAGTATTGGTAATATCAAAGTATAGATAATAAATACTTGTCAGAATAGAATGTTGTATCTGATTAAAATATTATTCCAGAAAAAGTGCAAACTAGACATGGGCAGAGATGGAGAGTGTTTACTTTTAATTGACCCTCACTGCATGCCTCTCTTAAGCGGAACATATCTTAAGGTCAGGGAACCTAATGAATGGCTATTCTATGCCAGGCACGGTTATAGGCATTTGGGACATTATCAGTAAACAAACCAAACATCCCTTCCATCCTGAAGCTTTCATCCTAGTAGTGGGAGACAGACAATAAAAAAAATAGCCATAATTTAATAATAGGTATGTTAGAAAATAATAAGTGCTATGGAAAAAAAGGAGGGTGAATAAAGTTGATGGGAGCTATGAGGCTAGTGGGAGGGAGTATTTTCCAAAATTAATATGGTCAGGATCGGCCCCAGTTAAGCAAAATTTGAGGTGAGAAAAAAGTCAACAAAATTGTTACCTGGGAAAAGAGTGTTAACAGTCAGAGGAATAGGCAACACAAAAGCCCTACATCAAGATCGTAACTGGCATCTTCCAGGAACAGTGAGAAGGCTGGTGTGGCTGGAGCAAGTCAGTAAGGTGATAAAAGAGAGGACGTTGCAGAGTTTTAAAAAGAAGGATATGATCTGACTTTTGTGTTTTAAATATTACTCTGACTTCCATATTGATGATGGACTGAAAGGGGCAAAGGAGACAGGGAGACTAAGAGGTGATTGCAGTAATCAAGCCAAGAGATGATGGCTGGCTTGGACCAGAGTGAACTTCTATTGCTATTCAAAGTGTCTGTGGTCGATAGATGATATGTTGAATAAAAAAAAAAAAGAATACATTCCTTACAAATATATAGTTTCCAAGTGTAGAGAAATGTATCCCTGATATATTATCTGTTAGATTCAGAAAACTTTAATTATAAATACCAAATAGATAATAATGCATATTTAAATGATTCCATCAACAGGATGGCATTAAGCACTTTATATATGTAATCTTAAATAGAAAATTAAGAAAAAAAAGGACAAAAGTGTTCTGAGGAGATTTTCAGTGTTATTTTTCATTTAAAATGTTACTACATAAAATGTACTCTAAATAAGTCTGAGTAAGTCTAGAAATTAGAAAGATTATTAAATTTATGGATGTGTACCTAGAAAACATTTCTCAGTTCTGGTTTATCATGTTTCTTCATTTACTCACAATATTCATAAAACCTTCCGTCAAGGAAGTCAAGGTACAGTAGAGTCAACCATTTGTATTTAATGATTAAACAAGTAATTGTGTGACATATGGCCATCAACCAAGTACTCACATCAATGATCTCATGTGATGCTCATGAAATTTGTATGTAAAAGATTGAGCAGACATCAATTTTATTCCCAAATTACAGAGGAGATACTGAGATTCAGAGAGGAAAGTAATTTTTCATAACTCATACCACTAGGAATACATCATGAAGTGGAACTTAAATCAGATTTCTGGACTTCCGAACTTGATTATCTGCCTCTGTTCCACAGCTCTGATTAGACTTGGCATCAAGTCCCAACATGGTTGAGGGTCAGTTGAGTACTGGAAACAACCATGTCCGCAAAGTCTGTTGTCTTAGCCATGTCATGGTAACTTACTCCTCACCCCCCTACCCCCCTCCCGTGCATGTGCATGCACACACACACACACACACACACACACACACACAACTAAAGCCTTATGAAATAAGGGAAGCTGTGGCCAAGAGCACAGACATGTAATAAATATGAGATTTTATTTGGGCAACTTGGTTCTTTTTCTTTTTTAGAGGAATTTGTTTAGATGAATATCCATTATTACTCTGTAGCTGAGAGTAATTATGTTTTGGGTTTTGCATCATTAAATCTTACTGTCTA
>NW_023239035.1:0-1186 GCF_002007445.2 Ailuropoda melanoleuca | reverse complement strand
GAGCGGGTGGGGGTGGGGCAGGGCCGGAGGACAGCTGCAGATGTCCAGGCTGATGATGGCCTGGCACAGGGACAGAAAGAGCTGGATGGATTCAAGAGGTACTAAAGACATTTGGAAGAATCGTGTCCAATGCCCAGATCTCTGCCAGCTGAGTGAGGGATGGTCCCTTTTATGAGCTGGAGAGCTCTGGGAGGTGGGACAGGAGGGTTCGAGAAGAAGATAACCAGCTCAGTTTGGACACGTTCAGTTTGAGTCATCAAGGATGTGTGAGGCCTTTAATAGTCTGGCACCAACCACCCTCTCCAACCTGTTTCTGCATTCACTTACTGCCCCCTGCCATGCTTACCTCTATTCTCTTTCACACTGAGTTTCTTGCTGTTCCACAACCATATTATATGTCTTTCCTCTGCTGATGCTTCTTGCTGAGAATGCCTTCCCTCTTCTTTCTCAGCCTGAAGAGTTTCTGGTCATTATTCAGCTCAAATCTCTGGTCCCTCAGAAAGCTTTTGGATTCTCCCAAGAAGGGCTCCATCTTCTGGTTGCCCCAGTATGCTAACAGATCTCTGTCTAGCTCTGAGCACATTCTCCCACAGGTCTCTTTTTATATGTCCACTTTCCCTACCGGGCAATTGTTATATAGAGAATAGGAACTGCCACCAATTATTCTTCATGCTAGAATATGAAGATATTTCATCTAGTTTGTCAACTCTCTCAGCTTGGTGATGACTACCCAGAATGCCACGGTGTAGATGATTCTGGACAGATACAAGGTCGGTGCAAGGTGGTGGCGGGGTTCTGGGAAAGTGAAAGTCTGTCATGGGTAGAGGAGGAACAGGGAAGGGACCACGAGTTCAGTGAATGAACTATCAAGAAACACCCCTCCCAGGGTGCCTGGGTGGCTCAGAGGGTTAAGCATCTGTCTCTTGATTTTGGCTCAGGTCTTGATCTCAGGGTCGTGGGATCGAGCCCTACATTGGGCTTCACACTCATCGGGGAGTCTGCTTGAGATTCTCTCTCTCCCTCTCCCATTTCCTCTCCCCCCGCTCTCTCTCTCAATAAATAAAATATTTAAAAAGGAAAGGAAAGGGGAAAGGAAAGGGGAAAGGAAAGGAAAGGAAAGGAAAGGGGAAAGGAAAGGGGAAAGGAAAGGAAAGGAAAGGAAAGGAAAGGAAAGGAAAGGAAAGGA
>NW_023239034.1:0-989 GCF_002007445.2 Ailuropoda melanoleuca | reverse complement strand
CTAAAATTTTATGCCACAACAGCTCTCCCTGGATTGAGACCAAAAAAACAAATGTAGGGTTCTTGTCATTCTGTGAGAGGTTGCCTTTCTTGGTTTAGGACCGACGGTCCCATTTGTTAGTGCATGTCATAGGCCTTATGTGGATTAGTTAACTTAGTACCAAAACTATTTAGCAACTTTTCCGCCATAGAGAATTACAGAAACTTTGCTCTGGACTCGTGGCCAGAAAGCTTGAACACCTAGGCTTTGCTCACTGTTCCAGTTGTTTATGATAGGCAGAAGTGTTTGCGAATGATACCAGGAGAATGGATGGTTCAGAGAAAGAAAGCATCTCACCAGAGTATCTGCAGGCACAAACCAAGTATGTATGCTTCTAACGTACTGTCAGTATGAACGCAAGCACAAGCATTCTCCAGCCAAGCAGCCTGGAGCTCTAAAGGCAGGGCCGGGCGTCCCTGACATAATGTGCATTTGGATTGATTGCCTGGGCACCTTGTTCAAAAGAGGATCCCGATCCAGTAGGTCTGGGCAGGGCCTCAGAGTCTGTGTATCTGTCAACCCTCAGTAGAGACTAACACCGTTGGAGAAATTCTATGCTTTGAGTGGTAAGGACCTAAAAGTCAGAAGTGTAAATTTAGGGGCGCCTGGGTGGCGCAGTCGTTAAGCGTCTGCCTTCAGCTCAGGGCGTGATCCCAGCGTTCTGGGATCGAGCCTCACATCGTGCTCCTCTGCTTTGAGCCTGGTTCTTCCTCTCCCACTCCNCTCCCCCTGCTTGTGTTCCCTCTCGCTGGCTGTCTTTCTCTCTGTCAAATAAATAAATAAAATCTTTAAAAAAAAAAAGCGTTAATTTAAAGCCAACATTACTCAACAGACTACTAGAGAATATTGTAAGCTTTGATAAGAACAGGTACCACCGACACACATCGAAGTTGTTTCTTGGAAGAGATTGCTCCCAGCCAAACTGATCTCTACTGAATATCTAAAAAGTT
>NW_023239033.1:0-1186 GCF_002007445.2 Ailuropoda melanoleuca | reverse complement strand
ACAGCACTTTTGATGGGATGTTTGCAAATAGCAGTGGCCCCATAGGACTGCAGCCTAGAGACTGCAATGCTGAACTCGCCTTTCCTAAATCATTTGCTCCTCCTTCCGCCGAGTATTGTCTCCGGCTATCTTTCCACACCGGATATGAAGACGGACATGGCAGGTTTAACCTGAAGTAAACACCTTTTAGTGAATGTCCTTGCACTTTAGAGTCTGGAATCAAAGAATATTAAGGAAGAGTGTGGAGGGAGCTATTCAGGGGTCAGAACTCCACAGCCAGAGTTTAGACCCAGTGGTAAAATAGGAACACCAGGGAGAGATAGGTACAGATTAGGAATCAGAGCAAAATCCAGCTGCCTGGGGAGGTCGCGTTACAGTGGAGACTTTGTGGACAGCACACAGAGAACAATTGGTGTATACATCCATGGCAAGTTCCAGCAATATTCTGCAATCCGTTTGACCTGGACAGAATGAAACATGAACAGGCATGTATCCCTTAATGGGCTTACGGGATACATGTGCAAGTAATCAGTGCATTGCATCTCAGCTTCTAATTAACCCCTTTAGCCACGTCTGTGAAAATGGATTTGGGATCTTTGAATATTCTTCCTTTGCTAGTAAGCACATGCTAAATTTTGACAGTAGAGGGTGACAGAGAGTGACTGCAGGGGAAAGAAAGGAGTTTTGCTCCCTGGTTCCAGGGTGCTCCTTGGGCGGACTCTTGTGGAGTGTGTGGCTTCTCCAGATCTGGCTCCTGTCCCTCAGAGGACGTCCCCAGCTGTGGGTGCAGTCTCTCCAGCATCCGAGTCCTGCAGTGTATAGCAGACAGCAACACTTGAGCTCCTTCTCAAGTGCTCCTCAAGTAGTTATGTAGAACAGTGCCTCCAAAGAGACACCTCCCTATAAACAGTTTTCTGAAAAGTTTTGGAGGGTAGAATTCCAGAAAGTTCTTTAGATATGTCACCATGTGATTTGCCTACCCTTCAGTGAGCTGTGGCTGTGTCTCCCCAATGAAAGAGAAGTAAGATACTTTTATTCTCCACCATCTCTCCTTTAAGACAAAAAAACTCAGGTACTT
The DNA here is from genome assembly GCF_002007445.2 of Ailuropoda melanoleuca. Lineage (NCBI taxonomy): Eukaryota > Metazoa > Chordata > Mammalia > Carnivora > Ursidae > Ailuropoda > Ailuropoda melanoleuca. The sequence continues at coordinate 108 of NW_023239033.1, read as the reverse complement.
GAGTTCAGTCTCATAATGTGATTCAAAATTTGAATGGAAGTACAGTAAAAGCTATTTGATTTTTCTCTATGGGATCAAGTCATGGCATTTACTTTTGAGAAAAAAAAA
>NW_023239032.1:0-1186 GCF_002007445.2 Ailuropoda melanoleuca | reverse complement strand
TTTTTTCATATGGGTAGTTTTTCAATGAAAGTTCCCAAATGAACTTAGTTCACTTTTTCAAGAAGATATAGGTATATCCATCTACTTATTTGTGAAGGAAGTGGAGATATGTGGTAAGACCACATCATTTGAAAGACAGTTTAGTGTGGGTCCTTGGCATGCAAACAACAAGTACATAAGTTTGCACAGTTGTTTCAAAGTAAAAGCATTAATGGTTTCCTTTGATTGATATGTTACCTGGTTCAGATTGTTTTTCTTGAAGGCATATTAGACATGTTAGGTCTTCTCAGTGTCATAGAGTCCCAACTATTGAACAAGGCCGTGGAAATAAATACAACGATGACCACTCTTTGCCAAGATTTTTAAGTACTTCTTCTGCGAGTTCCATGAATTGCAGATCTGGAGATTAAGAATTTACAGGCATTGGGCTAGAAAAAGCTTGTCCTGTCTCTGTCTCTGCTGTTAACTCGTCATGGTCCCTTCCATGCCAGTTTCCTCATCTGTCAAATGTCATCAAATGGGCTATTACTAGAAGACATGAGGAGGAAAAAAAGCCTAATGTCGTGAGAAGGCACTAAGTAAAGAGTGCTGTGGCCTCATGCTATGGGCCTTACTGCTCTCTCTTTCAGAAGTCGACAGGAGTTTCTCAATGATCAAGGAGGGCGACTACAACCCTATCTTCATTCCAGTGGCCGTCATGGTTACTGCATTTTCTGGGTTGGCATTTATCATTTGGCTGGCAAGAAGATTAAAGAAAGGTATGTGAGTTCGACTTTATATGAAAGTAATACAATTCAAAGTGGAAAAAAATATTGAAACCCAAAGGAAATTAAGTATGATCAGTTCAACTGAAGCAGGATACCAAGCTCTGTGTTCTGTAGACATCATCCCTGGGGATGTGTGAAACAGCCCATGCACACTTCCATTAAAACAAGTTGGCCGATTTGTGCTTTTCATCTGACAAACCTTTTAAAAATGCCTACTGTCTTTAAGGCATCATGCTAGGGTGATAATAGACAAATGAGATATTTTAATGGTTCTTTGCTCTTCTTTAATTCTGAAAAAAGGGTGCATAATCTCTGTCCTCTAAGTGCCTAAATGGCTTTGATCTCAGTGCTACAATTCCACTAGAAAAGGAATCTAGTGTCCAGGAAGGTTTTTAAGGCACTGTTCCCCAAAACCTGAG
>NW_023239031.1:0-1186 GCF_002007445.2 Ailuropoda melanoleuca | reverse complement strand
TAAATAAATAAATAAAACCTTTACTTCCTCATTAGAGAATAGTAATTTTCTCTGAATAGTTTTGTGGTTTCACTTTATACTTAATTACTTTATACATTGAATTTTTTGTTGCTCATCATCCACAGTAAAGTTCTGATTCCCTCATACCTGCCCCCCGAAACTTCACCAGTTGCCATAGCATCATTTATTGAGTGCTCTTTGTTTTCCTGTTGATTTATGATACCTTATTTCTAAGTTATTTGTTAAGTTTCATTAATCATTATATCAATTATTATACCATTACATGTAGTTTTAATTAGTGTGTAGCTTTATCTTAAGTTTTCCACAGTTTGATTATTAGTTCCTTATTGTGGTTTTCTTCATAATTATTCAGCTTGGTATTCACTATGTTTTTACATTCTTTTTGATCAAATTGGAAAGCTTTTCATCTAATATTTCTTTGCCTATTTAGCCTTCCTATTCTCTTCCCTCCTGCAACTCCAGTTACATATGTGCTCGATAATTTGATCCAAATTATTGAGGCTCTGTACATTTTTTAAAGCTTCATTTCTATGTGCTTCAGTTTGGGTGATTTCTGTTAACTTATCCTTGGACTTATGGATTCCTTCTTCTTTTCCATTCAGCTTTTAATTTCAGATGTAGTAATTTTTAGTTCTAAGATTTGCATTTGATTCATTTTTACAGTTTAACATAACTTTCCTTAAACTCCCTGTCTTTCTACGCACTATATCCACTTTTTTCCCCTATAGCTTTTTTAGCATACTATTGTAGCTGTTTAATTTATTTTTACTTTTTAATTTAAATTAGTCAACATACAGTACATCATTAGTTTCATATGTAGAGTTCAGTTATTCATCAGTTGCATATAACACCCAGTGCTCATCACATCACGTGATCTTCTTAATACCCATCACCTAGTTATCCCATTCCCCTACCCACCTTCTCTCCAGCAACCCTTAGTTTTTTTCTTAAGAGTCTCTCATGGTTTGTCTCCCTCTCTGATTTCTTCTCATTCAGTTTTCCCTCCCTTCCCCTGTGATCCTCTGTGCTGTTTCTTATATTCCACATATGAGTGAAATCATATGGTAATTGTCTTTCTGATTGTCTTATTTTACATAGAATAATAACCTCCACGTCAATGTAAATTCCATCCATGACAGTGTAAATGGTGAGATTTCATCCTTTC
>NW_023239030.1:0-1186 GCF_002007445.2 Ailuropoda melanoleuca | reverse complement strand
GGACACTGGCAGCAGAGGGAACATCATTAGCAAAACCGGAAAGATGCGAACCGCTGAGGGGGTGTAAGCAAAAGGTGTGGTAGTTGAGCAGAAACTCGGAGGGAGTCTTCCAGATAAAGCTGGCAGAAGGGCATTGCATCTCCTGCCAAAGAACTTGAATTGATTCTGTGCTTGACGGAGAGCTATTGGTGGGTTCTGCTCAAGGAGAAGCCACTGTCAGATTTACACATGCACGGGCTCTCTAAGTCAACTGGAGTACGGAACGCTGCACGGGAGGAGAGCAGTTCGGAAGCTGTTCTGACGATCCAGGTAGAAGTTGACGAAGGGTCGGAGTAGAGTACTGGTAGTTGGTGCCCACAGTGGAGAATAATTAGTATGATCAAAGAGCTGGTGCAGGGCGGCATTAGCAATGGACATCTAAAGTGCCTTTAAGAGCCCCAAATGGAGCGATTCAGCACAAGGGCTTCAAGCTTAGGAGACAGATAAGAAAAGCATATGTGTTTGGGAATCCTAACAGGTGTATGCTTCTGGAAATCACAAAAACATATTCTTGACCTTTATACTATGTGCAATTTTTTAAAAGATTTTATTTATTTTAGAGAGAAAGGGGGAGGATGTGCCAGAGAACAAGGGGAGGGGCAGCGGGAGAGAGAGGGAGAGAATCTCAAGCAGACACCCCGCTGAGCAAGGAGCCCAGACACAGGGCTCGACCCTGAGACCCTGACCCAAGCTGAAATCAAGAGTCAGAGGCTTAAGCGACAGAGCCACCCAGGCGCCCGACTCTGCACAATTTCTAAGTCATTTCCTGCCTTTTCTCTTCCCTGAGCTTTCTCCTCCCCTTCCTTATTCCAGAATTGCCCGTTGCATATCTGGGAGCTTCCTAGCAAGGGAGAGAAACATGTCTTCCTCATGTGGGACTCTAACAAGACTTGATCAGTGGTACTGAGTAAGGGAAATTGCTTTGGATCCTTAAATTGTCCCCCCCACAAATGTGTTCTGAACCCCTATGTTCACCGAGGGTAGCATCAGCAAACCCACAGAAAATAATAGTATCTCAGAGCTGGACAGAATCTTGAAGGGTATTCATTCCAACACTTACTGTTATATAAAATATATATATAAATTATATAAAATATAATTATATTTTATTATAATTATATTTTATATAAATAATATAAATAAATAT
>NW_023239029.1:0-1186 GCF_002007445.2 Ailuropoda melanoleuca | reverse complement strand
GCTTGTGTTCCCTCTCTCGCTGGCTGTCTCTCTGTCGAATAAATAAATAAAATCTTAAAAAAAAAAAGAATGGATATTCTCACTTAATAACTATGAATTTCAAGATCACATCTATTTATTTTCAAGATCACCTCAATTTAAGGAATGCTCCCCATGGATCTGAAAAACGGCAATTGAAACATCGTGGACTGGCTAGGACAGTGTCGGTTAAGTGCTGAGAAGCCTCAGGCCAAGGTGTCAGCTTTCATGTGATGTGGTGATCCTGACTTTGGCCCATTGCTGTAGGCAGACCTCTAGGTCTTGGCTCAGGATCTTCAAAATGGGTTCTTGCAAGTAGTTCCTAGTGATGGAGAGTAGAGGCCAGGAGGAGCACCCTTTCCCTGCAAGGGGCAAAGACTCTCTGTGCATGGTTGATGATGAAGATGGAAAGGAGAGCACAGCGTGGGGACCCAGCGCTCCCATGGGTCATCGGAGGATGGGAGGAGTGATTTACCTGTCTGAAAGTGAAGCTCTGTAGTGAAGACTATTTCTCTATCCCCATTCCTCCTTTTCCCCTCTTTTCCCCTCTGTTTCACCCCCTCAGGGCATGACTCAACTCCTGCTTTCCCGGGTAACCATCCCTTCCTTGTCCAGGGATGTCCGGGTTCCCCTTTGAGTGTCCTTGTAGCCCCTCAGAGCTCTTATTATCACTGCAATTTGATATCTACTCTCGAGGTTATTAGATGACTGTATGGCACTCTTCTGAATCATACGGGGTGTTTCTTGTTTGTTTGTTTGTTTTTTGTTTTTTAATTTGACTCTTCCCCATGACTGACATACAATAGCTGCTCATGGATCTTTTTTAAATTGCTGGTTTGGCAACCCTCTGGGGAGCGTCTCAGGTGTAACCTGAAACTGGCCCCTGTACTCAGGGCAGGAGAAAAAGGCAGTCCACTCCAGGTTGGTAGGTGGCAGTTTTAATACTAGCGAAGGGAATTTATATATGAGGCTTGTCTTGGGTGGCAGCAAGATGAATGGATCCCTGCACCCATCTGCCGGATCTTTAAAGTTTATGTAGCGGCCTTAACTGTTTAAGTCACATATACCATGCAGGTGACCCAGATGTTACATCACGATGTCAAGACCATGTCCTTGGAGCAGTCTCTGGGAGCAGGAAAGGCAAGCAGAACCCACGTTCCCAGGACAG
>NW_023239028.1:0-1186 GCF_002007445.2 Ailuropoda melanoleuca | reverse complement strand
TATTTTATTTTATTTTATCTTATCCTGCCCTTCAGCATGGTATTCTGTTAACTCAGCAGACTGCTGTTGCCCTGATGCTTTGTCTGTGAAAACACATTCTGTCTGAGTGACCTAAGAGGCAAAAGAAATAGGGGTGTATTTTTGGTTTACCTTAGTAACTGCAAAGGGAATTCATCAATCAATGCCACAGGCATCAAGCTATTCTTATGACAACTCAATTTTATTGACTATTTTTCTTCCTTCACTAAGCTTGTCTGCGAAGACGCCCTTTTTCCTCTGTCCATCATAACCCTTTCTGACTTGTCATCTAGGCAGAGATCCCTTTGGTCTAAAGAGAAGTGATTTGAAAGAAGAAAAGCACAGAATTGGACTCAAGCCCTGTTCATGTGCCTGGAAACTGAAGGAGGAATTAATTTGTTAAGCAAAGTCCACTCGGGTTATAGTTTTTAAAAGCACTTTTCAAAATTAATCAAGAGTGAACATTTTAGAGATTGCCTGAAACAAAGCTTCGCAAGGCATTTAACATGGTACAGAAATAATGGATTCCTGTGGTGCATGAACGTTTATGCCAGCTCAGTGGTTTGAAAACAAGACCAAACAAAAACTTGAGTAATTTATAATAAACAATATTCATGTAGGAATATATAAAAATGTGAAATGAAAGGACCTGATGTTTTCTTTGTGTGTTGATAATGACGGCAAAAATTCATGCAGGTGTTAAGCTACTTCCAAATCTGTATAGTCATTCGCTTACCTTCTTAATTGTAGGGTTATTCAGTTATAAATATCATGTCTTGTTTAAAATTTTTTTAAAAAATTAATACTGGGGGCATATGGGTGGCTCAGATGGTTAAGCGCCTGCCTTTGGCTCAGGTCATGATCTCAGGGTCCTGGGATCAAACCCTGTGTCCAGCTCGATGCTCAGGGAGAGTCTGATTCTCCCTCTCCCTCTGCTCCTCCCTCCCACTTGTGCATGCTCTCTCTCTCTCTCCCCCACCTTTTACTCAAATAAATAAAATATTTAAAAAATTTAATACTAATAATCAATGCTAATTAAAACACACACTGCCCTTGCAAGATGAAATGGGCAGGGCTTTGCCGGCCAATCCTTTGAGAGGCAGGTGAAGGAAGGTTTCCTAGCCAGTGTTGCATTCTATAGGCTACATCCAGGGGGCACTATGTATTA
>NW_023239027.1:0-1186 GCF_002007445.2 Ailuropoda melanoleuca | reverse complement strand
AAAAAAAAAAAAATTTCACCCCCAGCTTGAAGAACAAATTGTGTGTGTTATTTCTTAAAGAATATCTGTTTAAGCCACTCATCATTTCTGAGAGGGATAGCATGTTTGGAATACTTGTCTTTTTGTTTTAAATCTTAAAAGTACCATTCATCTCTAAGTTCAGTTGCTCTTAGGTGCTTGCCCACAAGATAACCACTCCTTTGTGTACCTTGAAGATTTTCAGTTGTTCTCCCATCACATTACAAAGTATGGTCTTGGTGCTGCTTACTTAAGGGTCTTATTTTTATTATATTGGTGATACCCCTAGCATATAAACTGCAATATATTTTGATATACTGAATTTTAAAAAAGAGTAAATACTCTTCTTATTGTAGAAACTTCTGCCTGTAATTTCTAGTAAGATATAGTTTTTTATGTTGGCTTATATAAACAAATCAGTATAAATATGAGTTTGATTATTTTCCCCCTACACCCCAATGAATCATTTTGCCAGTCCTTTGGAATTTGGGAACCACTTTGGGGAAGACAGGAATAGAAAAATTGGTTGTATTGAGGTCAGTTAGGAGGCTATTACGATAGTGCAGGTGTGAAGTGATGATGGCAGCTTTGATGGTAATGAGGATGGGAAGAAGTAGACAAATGTAAGAGATAATTAGGCCATAAAATCAATGGGTGCTGGTGATTGATTGGATGTAAAAGTTTATGGAAAGAGATAGATTAAAAGATGACTCCCAGGTGTCTGGAGCAAATATGTGGATGATGGTAATATTTAATAGCAGAGTTAGTGAATACTGGAAGCGGGGAGAGGAAAGGGGAGATGCATCTGTTTGGGACATATTAAATTTGAAGTGTTGATGGGACATCCAAGTGAAAAGGGTTGAGTAGATTAATAGATCTGAAACAGAAGAGATAGAAATTTGGGCTCATAGGTATGAAATTGCCCAGAGAATATATATAATATGAGAAAAGCCTTCTTTAAATGTATTAGTAAATTAAACATTACACAGTCAGGCATTAAAATTTTTAATAAGTTTTGTTTTGTCTTTCCATTAGGAGTATATGGTGATGTACATCGAGTGAAGATTATGTTTAATAAGAAAGAAAATGCCTTGGTTCAGATGGCAGATGCGAGTCAAGCTCAACTAGGTACTAATGATTAATAATAGTAATGATAATCTGCTCCTTT
>NW_023239026.1:0-1185 GCF_002007445.2 Ailuropoda melanoleuca | reverse complement strand
CAAATTGCAACCTGGGATAAAATTATAGCCTCCAGGTCCAGCTCACAGTTCCTGCACTGCCAAGAAAGCAAATGGAAGAATAGGTAATTAGAGACTGAAATCTGACCCTAACTACTTTGGCTAAACTATGCACCCTATCTTTCTAGAAGGAACATCCAGAATCAGTGGGCTTTTATCAGCCCAGAAGGGAAGACAAACTTTAAGAGGCCCAGAATGGAACAAATACTTTAAAAAAGAGACAAAGACTAAGAACTGCTTTTGCCTAGAAAGATCACCATACCCTTCTACCCTTCGGAGAGGAAGTTTTATAAAGATTTTTCATAAATGGAATTATTTCAATAGTCAGAGATTACAAAATAAAAAGAGTTTTTCCCAGATTAAGTTAGAGGAATATGTTTGGGTAAAAATAAAAGTGCACTGTAACGCAATCATAAAATGGAGCTAATTGTGCCTCATTATTGAAATTGTTCTCTTTTGCATCTGAGCAGCAGAGACAGAGACTGTTGCAAGGCCTGCTCCTGCCTTACAAAAGAAGGAAAGCACTGAAGAGTCTTAACTACTCTTTTGTAATGTAAAGTGCATGAATTCTCCTTCCCTTCGAACTGAGAGAATCAGATTTCTATGAAACTGAAATGAAGTCCACAAATCTGGGATGCCAAGAAAGCTGAATCTCCTCTAACCTGTTAGTTGCTTCCTTCAATATTCACAGGTTATACAATCAGGAAGCCTAGAACTTCTGTTTTGAGAGGACATCACTCCTTTCAAATTTTCCAGAAAATCTGGAACTTATGCAGTCCAAGGTAGGATCAATCTGATTTTCCCACTGAAGTAGGAAGCAGCAGGAGAGAAGAAGCTACTTGCTCTTTACTGCCTGTAGTTATCTCTATATATTTATCTCTCTGTTTATAGATACAGTTCTCACTATATATAGAGATACAGATATAAATGCCACTCTATTACAAATGCGTATTTGTGGCTTTGCAGTCTTTTTTTTTTTTAAAGTTACTTCAAACGTTGAGCAAAGACTTATTTCAAATTACAGTAAATAATTATGCAGATGCTTTCATTTTTATGAGTTAAAATTAACTTGGGATGCTGTTGCTTTACATTTGGGAATTGAGTTTAATCTTCTTTTTCTCATATTTTAAAATCTTATTCTGAAGGCTGTGTTTTATTGTTCTAGAA
>NW_023239025.1:0-9153 GCF_002007445.2 Ailuropoda melanoleuca | reverse complement strand
GAAAGGGGATCCCTCCTACATTGTTGGTGGGAATGCAAGTTGGTACAGCCACTATGGAAAACAGTGTGTGGGTCCCTTAAAAAGTTAAAAATTGAACTTNAACTACCCTATGACCCAGCCATTGCACTACTGGGTGTTTACCCCAAAGATACAGACGTAGTAAAGAGAAGGGCCATATGCACCCCAATGTTCATAGCTGCATTGTCCACAATAGCCAAATCATGGAAGGAGCCGAGATGCCCTTCAACAGATGACTGGATTAAGAAGCTGTGGTCCATATATACAATGGAATATTACTCAGCTATCAGAAAGAACGAATTCTCAACATTTGCTGCAACATGGACGGCACTGGAGGAGATAATGCTAAGTGAAATAAGTCAAGCAGAGAAAGACAATTATCATATGATTTCTCTCATCTATGGAACATAAGAATAAGCAAGATCGGTAGGGGAAGAAAAGGATAAAGAAAAGGGGGGTAATCAGAAGGGGGAATGAAACATGAGAGACTATGGACTATGAGAAACAAACTGAAGACTTCAGGGGGGGGGGGGTGGGGGAATGGGATAGACTGGTGATGGGTAGTAAGGAGGGCACGTATTGCATGGTGCACTGGGTGTTATACGCAACTAATGAAGCATCAAACTTTACATCGGAATCTGGGGATGTACTGTATGGTGATTAACATAATATAATAAAATAAAAAAATAAAATTTATAAATTTAGGAATATTTGAGTGTAATAAAAAGCAATTTCGATCAAAAAAAAAAAAAGAAACCAGCGCTGCAGTAGAGCAGAACTAGAAGCTGGATATGACAGAATCTGGATATGAGAGAATCAATAATATTGACAGACCACTGGCAGGAGACTTATCCAAAAGAATAGAGAAAGGACCCAAATTAATAAAATTATGAATAAAAAAGGAGAGGTCACGACCAACACCAATGAAAATGGAAGTATTATTAGAAACTTTTCTCAACAGCTATATGCCAATAAATTAAGCAATCTGGAAGATGGAGGCCTTCCTGAACACCTGAAACAGGAAGAAACTGATTTCTTAAACAGGTCAATTAATTATGAAGAGATTGAGTCAGTGATAAACAACCTTTCAAATAACAAAACTCCAGGCCCGGACAGTTTTCCTGGGGAGTTCTACCAAACATTCAAAGAAGAACTAATACCTATTCTCCTAAAGCTATTTCAAAAAATAGAAACAGAAGGAAAGCTACCAAACTCATTCTATGAGGCTAATATTACCTTGATCCCCAAACCAGGCAAAGACCCCCTCAAAAAGGAGAATTACAGACCGATTTCTCTAATGAATATGGATGCCAAAATCCTCAACAAGATCCTTGCTAATAGAATCCAACAGTACATTAAAAGGATTATCCATCATGACCAAGTGGGATTCATACCTGGGATGCAAGCATGGTTCAACACTCGCAAATCAATCAATGTGATACATCATATCAACAAGAAAAGACTCAAGAACCATATGATCCTCTCAATTGATGCAGAAAAAGCATCTGACAAAATACAGCATCCTTTCCTGATTAAAACCCTTCAAAGTGTAGGAATCGAGGGTACGTTTCTCAATCTCATAAAAGCCATCTATGAAAAGCCTACTGCAAGCATTATTCTCAATGGAGAAAAGCTGGAAGCCTTTCCCTTAAGATCAGGAACACGACAAGGATGCCCACTCTCACCATTATTCAACATAGTACTAGAAGTCCTTGTAACAGCAATCAGATGACAAAAAGGGATAAAGGTATCCAAATCAGCAAAGAAGTCAAAATATCTCTCTTCAGAGATGACATAATATTCTATATTNATGATACTCTATATGGAAAACCCAAAGGAATCCACTCCCAAACTATTAGAAGTTATAGAACAATTCAGTAAGGTGGCAGGATACAAAATCAATGCCCAGAAATCAGTTGCATTTCTATACACGAATAACGAGACTGAAGAAAGAGAAATTAGGGAATCCATCCCATTTACAATAACACCAAAAACCATGCGTTACCTTGGAATTAACTTAACCAGAGACGTAAAGGACCTATATGCTAGAAACTATAGATCACTTTTGAAAGATATTGAGGAAGACATAAAAAGATGGAAAAATATTCCATGCTCATGGATTGGAAGAATTAACATAGTTAAAATGTCCATACTACCCAGAGCAATCTACACTTTCAATGCTATCCCGATCAAAATACCGAGGACATTTTTCAAAGAACTGGAACAAATTGTCCTTAAATTTGTATGGAACCAGAAAAGGCCCCAAATCGCCAAGGATCTGTTGAAAAGGAAAAACAAATCTGGGGGCATCACAATGCCGGATTTTGAGCTGTACTACACAGTTGTGATCACAAAGACAGCATGGTACTGGCACAAAAACAGACACATCGACCAATGGAACAGAATAGAGAACCCAGAAATGGACCCTCGGCTCTTTGGGCAACTAATCTTTGATAAAGCAGGAAAAAACATCCGGTGGAAAAAAGACAGTCTCTTCAATAAATGGTGCTGGGAAAATTGGACAGCTACATGCAAAAGAATGAAACTTGACCACTCTCTCACACCATACACAAAAATAAACTCCAAATGGATGAAAGACCTCAATGTGAGACAGGAATCCATCAAAATTCTAGAGGAGAACATAGGCAACAACTTCTATGACATCGGCCAGAGCAACCTTTTTCACGACACATCTCCAAAGGCAAGAGAAATAAAAGATAAAATGAACTTATGGGACTTTATCAGGATAAAGAGCTTCTGCACAGCCAAGGAAACAGTCAAAAAAACTAAGAGACAGCCCACGGAATGGGAGAATATATTTGCAAAGGACACCACAGATAAAGGACTGGTATCCAAGATCTACAAAGAACTTCTCAAACTCAATACACGAGAAACAAATNGGCCAGAGCAACCTTTTTCATGACACATCTCCAAAGGCAAGAGAAACAAAAGATAAAATGTACTTGTGGGACTTCATCAAGTTAAAATNTGAACTTATGGGACTTTATCAGGATAAAGAGCTTCTGCACAGCCAAGGAAACAGTCAAAAAAACTAAGAGACAGCCCACGGAATGGGAGAATATATTTGCAAAGGACACCACAGATAAAGGACTGGTATCCAAGATCTACAAAGAACTTCTCAAACTCAATACACGAGAAACAAATAAACAAATCATAAAATGGGCAGAAGATATGAACAGACACTTTTCCAATGAAGACATACAAATGGCTAACAGACACATGAAAAAATGTTCAAAATCATTAGCCATCAGGGAAATTCAAATCAAAACCACACTGAGATACCACCTTACGCCAGTTAGAATGGCAAAAATTGACAAGGCAAGAAACAATTGCTGGAGAGGATGTGGAGAAAGGGGATCCCTCCTACATTGTTGGTGGGAATGCAAGTTGGTACAGCCTCTCTGGAAAACAGCGTGGAGGTCCCTTAAAAAGTTAAAAATTGAGCTACCCTATGACCCAGCCATTGCACTACTGGGTATTTACCCCAAGATACAGACTTAGTGAAGAGAAGGGCCATATGCACCCCAATGTTCATAGCAGCATTGTCCACCATAGCTAAATCATGGAAGGAACTGAGATGCCCTTCAAAAGATGACTGGATTAAGAAGTTGTGGTCCCTATATACAATGGAATATTACTCACCTATCAGAGAGAAAGAGTTCTCAACATTCGCTGCAACATGGATGGCACAGGAGGAGATAATGCTAAGTGAAATAAGTCAAGCAGAGAAAGACAACTATCATATGATTTGTCTCATCTATGGAACATAAGAACTAGGAAGATTGGTAGGGGAAGAAAGGGATAAAGAAAGGGGGGTAATCAGAAGGGGAATGAAGCATGAGAGACTTGGACTATGAGAAACAAGCTGAGGGCTTCAGAGGGGAGGGGGGTGGGGGAATGGGGTAGGCTGGTGATGGGTATTAAGGAGGGCACATATTGCATGGTGCACTGGGTGTTATACGCAACTAATGAATCACTGAACTTTACATCAAAAACCAGGGATGTACTGTATGGTGACTAATATAATATAATTAAAAAAACATTAAAAAAATAAATAAATCTTTGCAGAAATTGCTGTCATCACAATTAGAGCCACCACCGCTGCCACACCACCTCAACCTACCATGCCAAATCTTGGAGAAGACCTTCATGTAGTGCTTCACCTTCAAACAAATGATAAAAATTCCTGAGTTACCCAAGAGCAGCATCCTTCCAAAATCCCAGTGATTATAGACCCTACAAGGGTGAGAAGCAGTTTCCTACCCTGGATAAAACTGAGTTCCTTGCACCTGATCATGTCAACATGAGTGAACTCATCAAAATAATTAGAAAGCTCTTACAGTTCAACGCCAATCAAGCCTTCTTCCTGGTACTGAATGGACACAGCATGGTGAGCGTATCCATGCCAATTTCTGAAGTAGAAAAGTGAGAAGCTTGTGTATGCCCCTCAAGAGATAGTTGGAATGAAATTGTTGGTATAAGATTAAAAAAAAAATAGAGTACATATTTTGATGGTATCCAGACTAATTTCAAACACTATCAATTGAATATTTAAATATGACAACAAGATATACATATTTATTACAAGTTTATAACATTAACAAAGAATTTTTTTTTTCTTTTTGGTGGGTAGCAAAGCAAAGTTTATTGAATGATAGTAAAAAACTCCCAAGGAGGGAGGGGACCTGAGAGGGCTGCCCAACAAAGAAATTCTGATACAGGCTCCAGTAGAACACAGACAAATATAAAGTGAGTGAAATATTCACTGCTCTGTGATATATTTATACAGCATAGTCTAAAAGAAATGCATTTGTTCTTTATTTCCCTTTTTGTTTTTTCTTCTATGAAATGACACTTTCATTCAAAATCATACTGACATACACTTGTATATATTGGTTTAGATGTTCCCCCAAAAGGTGAGATGATATGAACCTCAAAAAATGATTTCTGGGAGAACAAATGTAAATTAGGTTTATAGTACAAAGAAACTTTTATGCTCATCAATGTCCTTATCTCCTTAAAGACACATCTCAAGTGTCATAAGTTCAATCTTTTTTTATTCATCCTGCAGCCAATCAATTCTTATAAATGATAGACTTCATTTTCAGCAAATCTATTTTGATTTAGCATAAATTCATTATCTGTCCTCTGTGCTATTGAGATAGCCTTCACACAATTCTCCCTATGTTTACTTTATCTTGAATCCATTTAGCATAACTCTAATCATTTTACTTATCTCACAAATCTTCTATGACCATCAGCTTCAAACTTAATGGTATCAGACTTCTTATCCTAACACTGGAAGTGCTCTGTAACATCCGAGCCAAACCTAGATTCCAAAACTCATCTCTCACTACTTCATTGACCTTAAGCGTGTTTCAAGAGAATTACTTCATGTAACCACTGTGTTTTAAACATTTCCATCTACATATAGTCTTTATTAAGGTCCCTCTCTTAAATGTGGAGCCTTCTAAACTTTGAACAAGCCAAACCTTTATTCTTTAAGTTATATTCCCTTTTTTTTTTTCATGAAATTACCCCTGGTTTCTTTACTCTGAATTCTCATATCATTTATTATTTTATTTTGAAATGGAGATTCATAGGAACTACTAAAAATACAAAAACTTAAAAAAAATAAAAAACTATAGAGGAAAACCCCAAATTCCTTTTATCCAGTTTTCCCCAAAATGATAACATCTTGCAAAAGTATAGTAGAATATAAAAACCAGAAATGTGGTATAGCCTGCAGAGCTTATGCAGATCTCACCAGCTGTACACTAACCCATTTATTTGTTGTATAGATGTGTGTAAAGTTCTATACAATTTTATGACACATGCAGATTTACGTAACCATCACCACAATTAAGATACAGAACTGTTTCATCACCAGTTATAAGATTCCCACATGTTACCTCTTTCTACCTACAGTTTCCCCCCTACTCATCCCTAACACCCGGCAATCACTAATCTATTCATCATCTGAGTAATTTTGTTATTTAATTAATAATATATAGATGGAAAAACATTGTATGCAACCTTTTGACATTGGCTTTTTTCACTCAGTTTAATTCTTTTGAGACTTCTAGTTATTGTGTGTAGCAATAGTTCACTCCTTCCTATTGTATGATATGGATGTATTACATTTTGTCCATTTACAAATTAAAGAATATTTATGTCATTTCCAGATGGGGGTTGTTACAAACAAAGGTGATATGAACATTTATGTATTGGTTTTCGTGTGAACATAAATTTTATCTTTCTGGGAGAGATGAGCAGAAGAGTACTGACAAACTTTCCCAGAGGGCTGTATCATTTTACATTGTAACCAATAATGCATGAGAGTAATCTAGTTTTCTTGCATCTTTCCTAGCATTTGGTGGTGTTGTTATTTTTATTTTAGCCATTCTGATGGGAAGGAAGAAATATCACCTAGTGCTTTTAATTTATATTTCCCTAATGGCTAATGATGAACATCTTTCTCTGTCCTTATTTACTATCTGTACATCCTCTTCACTGAAATATCTGTTCATGACTTCTGCCCAATTTCTAATTTGACTGCTTTTTTCTGCTGAGTTTGAGAGTTCTTTATATATTTTAAATACGAATGAATTCCTTCTCAGATTCATGGTTCATAAATATCATCTCCCACCTATATAATTTTACTCATATATTGTGTGATCTACATCACTTTCTATCCTGTATTTTAAAATGAGGGGCGCCTGGGTGGCACAGCGGTTGAGCGTCTGCCTTCGGCTCAGGGCGCGGTCCCGGCATTGTGGGATCGAGCCCCACGTCAGGCTCCTCCGCTATGAGCCTGCTTCTTCCTCTCCCACTCCCCCTGCTTGTGTTCCCTCTCTCGCTGGCTGTCTCTATCTCTGTCAAATAAATTAAAAAAAAAATCTTAAATAAAATAAAATAAATGTTTTGTTTCTATCCTATAGGAAAGTAAGTTCTTGAAAGGTAGAACAAAACTTAATTAACCTTCACATATATAACAAAAGAGACCTAATAACACATTATTGAAGGTTAGTGAACAAAGAAATAAATTTATTAAAATAGACATTCCAATAACAAACCAGTTCATAAGATTTTTATATTAAATTGATATACTTGAATCACATACTTCCCAAATATGAATCATAAATTGAATCACTTTCCAAGTGAGTAAATATTTTGTTTTTTAATATCTGACTTTTAGATTCCCTATCTTATGTGCAACCAGCCTTGTTTAAATTCTCAACCTATGAAAATGTGGTATCATTCACCAGGTAAGCCTTAGCATGATGTAATTCTTTAGTTTATCTTGGTGTACGTTTTTCTAACTTCCATTCAGGATTTGTTTTAAATCTGGTTTAGAAAATCAAGGCATGGGAATCTGGATGTACTCTCCAAATAAATCTACATAGCTGTGCTGCCTTCTCTTCCTTGGTATCTAATATTTAGGTGGTGATGCAAGCCCCTATTTTACTGCCTATAAACTGCTAGCCATTTACTGATTCACCTGGGATTTAATTGCTTGCTCCCAATAAGTGTTCTAATCAGAACATTCAAGAACATTTCATTACTCCCAATTCCAATGGAGTTACAGAAATTAGAGATGCAAATAAGCTGCTAAGTCACCCTTCTAATATTTTCTCTGGGCAGGGTTATTCCCCCACGGCATATTACTTTTTTTTTCTTTTTTTTTTGTCAATCTGAACTTTAAAGAGGTGCAATAAGTGTGTCTTCTAATGCTTCTACCCGAAGGCTGAACCAGGCAGAATCTCTCTGGGAGGAATGGAAATCATATCTCTTACCAGTATCCAGTATCTTCTAGGAATGAACTATAATTGTTCCTTTTGCCATTACTCAATAAAATTTTCTGAGTTCCTGGTTGCTAGTGCAATAATGTAAGGGGAACCTACTCCTTCTCCCACGACTGTCTTCCCTCGCTACTAACTGCCAATTACATCAGAAACATGATTAACAGAATTGTTATAGTAGTCAAAATGGTGATGAAGTTATGCCATTAGGAAGGAGAGGAAACTCAACTAATTATCTGTCATTTATATTCACCCTGAATTTCTCTTTCCTAAGTCACTTTTCCTAGACATAGATCTAATTATCCTATGAAAGTTAGAAAAGTAGGAAGTCAGGAGTGGAACAGAATTTGACTTTAAAAACCTCACTTGGGAACGGTGTATCATTATTGTTTGCAAGGCACTGTCAATATCTTATTATTCACATAGTGATAAGGTGAAATGGAATAAGTTATTATCCACATTTTATAGATGACTGTATTGAGGTTCTGATCTAGTAAGTTGCTTTAGGTTAAAAACACATTCTCATATTCAGTTACATGATAACATGTGAAATCCAGACTGGAACATAGCATTTGTTTATTTGGGGCCTATTATATGCAAAATTAGCTCAAAACACTACATTTGCTTAGATTTCCTATCATATTCCCTATTCCTTCCCTGTCTCCTTTGTGAGCACATCTTTTTCTATTTTTCCTTAAGTTTTAATATATTTTAGAGCAGGAGAAGTCAATTTTTGCTGCATATTTGAATCACTAGTGGAGTTTTTAGATGTCATACCTTATAGTAATTGAAAATGAATATATGGGGGATAAACTCAGGATTCAATATACTTTCTTAAACCTTTCAGTTGATTCCAAAATGCAGACAAGTTTGAGAACTACTATCTCAGATTTCTAGCCTATTCATTCTTCTCTTACCACTGTATATTCAATCACACATTGAAATTTCATTTTCTACTTGCATCTTGGCTGCTCTCAAGTCCACATCTCCAACTGGACCACTGTCATGGGCTTCAGAATCTTCTCCACTTACATATCCATCTCCACAGGGACTTTAAACTCAACAATCCCTCGACTGGGTTTATAGTTTTTCCTCACACCTTTTTTCTCTTACTTAGAGTATAGACCATTATGCTACAAAGCAAGATTCAAGAATTCAGTGGCTTTATCAAAATAAAGGCTTCTTCTCTTTATATTCTCTATTGTCAACCTAAATAGTTCTGCTATTCTCAACCTCCAGGCATCTTTTCTTGTTCTCTCCATGATAATCAGCCAACTGGAGGAAAGGACGGGGTGGGGGTCCAGGTGTAACC
>NW_023239024.1:0-1185 GCF_002007445.2 Ailuropoda melanoleuca | reverse complement strand
TGGACTCTGGGAAACAAACTGAGGGCTTCAGAGGGGAGGCGGGTGGGGGAATGGGATAGGCCGGTGATGGGCATTAAGGAGGGCACGTATTGCATAGAGCACTGGGTGTTATACACAAGTAATGAATCATGGAACTTTACATCAAAAACTAAGGATATATTGTATGGTGACTAACATAATATAATAAAAAATATTATTAAAATAAATAAATAAATACATGGTTCTAGGACAAAAAATAAAAAAATAAAAAAAATTTTTAGAAGTTTTATATGGTTTATCATTTAAATAACTTTTAATTCTCATTAAAGGAGGTCTCCACAATGGTGAGGCAAAAGCCAAGTGGTGCTGAACTGAGGAGTGGATACAGAGGTGAAGAAGTAGGGTCTGTGCATGTAGACGAATCTTTCAAAAGATGTTGAACAATGAAAGGAAGATAAAAGATGAACTTGAGGAGTAGGATCTACAGAAAAAAATCCTGTTATTGGCTCAAGGAAGGAGGCACTGACACATGCTCAGAAGTTAGGATTAAAAAACATAACGGGGAGAGATGATTTAAGACCTAGAATTGATAGTTCAGCACCATGGACAGAAGTTTAGGCTTTTATGTCAGTCTTGGGTTCCAGTCTTACCTCAATGACGTACTCCTTACAAGGTATATGGTACTTATCAGTTCAAGATCAGTTCCTCATCTATAAAATGGAAAGAAGGAATCTTAATTTTTTTAAGTGTTGCTGGGAGCTCGGAGCTCAATAAGTAACTACCATACCTATTCAGTGATTAGGCAGAACAGAATGAACACAGGCAGAAAAAATGAACTTATGAAATATCAGGAAAGAAGGAAATAATAGATAAAAAAGAAACATTAAGTTTTAAATAGATAGCATGTGAGCAGAAAAACTTAGTTAACAGCAGCTTCTTTACTTTTTCACAGTGAAATTATCTTTTACTAAAATAGAGCCAAATTCAATTTTAATACAAGAGATCCTCAAGCCCTTTATAAAACACCAAGTATTGAGATTCTTACTTTCCAGTAACATAGTATTAGAATAGGAAGTCCAGTTTTCACTTGTCCTTGTTTTCACTATAACCCTTACCACACATGGAAAGTGAAGTGGTACAATTTGCATTATAAAAAAAAGAAAAGAAAAGAAAAGAAAAGAAAAGAAAAGAAAAGAAAAGAAAAGA
>NW_023239023.1:0-1185 GCF_002007445.2 Ailuropoda melanoleuca | reverse complement strand
GATCCCAGAACGCTGGGATCATGCCCTGAGCCAAAGGCAGACGCTTAACGACTGCACCACCCAGGCGCCCCCCTTAAGAACACTTCTTAACAAGTCATAGACCCCAAGTCCCTCCTCAGGCTCTGTGCCCGGGGAGCCCAGCCTGTGACAGGGTTATGGGGATAATATTTGGTGGAAATCTTCCTGAAATGTTATACCCTTCTTTGCCTTTTGAAGCCAAGAACCTTAATAAATATAATTTCGTGTATTTGGAATGCCTTTCCCTTTTGTTTCCTCCTCAGTCAAACGAGGGCCTCCCTGCCACCTCTTACGTGCTTTTGACTTCATAACCGTGAGCATCACTTTGGGGATGGGTGGAAAGAGAGACAGACCTGGGCTCAAATTCTGACCCTGCACCTGCCAGCCAGGGGGCCGTGAGGCTGTGTGGCTGGACTGCTGTCCTCCCTCTGCTAAGTGGGGAACTGATGGTCGCGCGGGGTTGCTGTGAGGGCTCCCTGAAGCCGTCTATACCAGAGCACATGGCGTGGCATCTAGCAACAAGCCATAACTGTTATTGCTCATATTTCATTGCGTGTTCGATAGCACTGCCCACAGACGACGGTAAGACAGCTTGCCCTGCACTCCATGGCCCCAGACTGCTGTGCTTCCTGAGCTGTTGGTTTGTTTTGTTTTTTTTCCTCTGCTTTCAGACTATCACTATCTCGAGCAGTTCTTCCCCTCATGTGAACCTTCTGGCTGTAATCTTCTGGAGGCTGGGAGGTTGTGGAAGGTCCTCGAGAAGATGTGGCTGCCAGTTGATGGGTGAGCTGGACCCGGGTACTCAGAGGCTCCTCACCCCCTCCCCTGTCCTCAGAATGTGGGTTCCCCTTGCCTTTTCCACTCCCAGAGGCTGCTCCAAGGATGTAGCCCTGAGATGGTGATGTGGTGTTGAGAAAAGCTGGCCAGTATGCTTGCCTGATCCCAGTTACAGCCTCTCTCTATAACTTTCAGATGTGGGGGCCGGCTGCGGGGATCCGTTCATCTTGCCGCTGCCCGAGACAAGCCTCCCGAGTAAGTTCCCTTTACTTGTTAAAACTGTCATCGCCCAACTTGGAGTGGCCTGCCTCTTCCTTGGTCTCTCTCTGCCCTCTGAAGTATGGGGTGGGTGGGGGGGTGGGGAGTGCAGTTTCAGATTTCACCAGAGTA
>NW_023239022.1:0-1880 GCF_002007445.2 Ailuropoda melanoleuca | reverse complement strand
TTCTGTTTGGTTGCAGGAGTAATTTTTTAAATTCTTTTTAAATTTCTGGAAGCCCAATAGCTATTAATTGGGTACAATTACCAGAGCATAAAAGTAAAAAGAACTACCTATTTCTACATCATCAGGGAACAAACCCTGGCTGCAGTTCTAGTCTAATGTGATACAAAGGTCCAATTCTGCTCACTGTTCCANACCCTGGCTGCAGTTCTAGTCTAATGTGATACAAAGGTCAAATTCTGCTCACTGTTCCATAGTAGAAAGTGATATTTTAGGAATTGTTGGCTTAAGTGTTAATCAGCCGTGATAAATCATGAAACTTTCTGCCTTTAGTGACTCTGAGAGTATCTGCTGATTCTATTCTATACTTAAAATTGCCTTTCTAAAAAAAAAAAGATTTATTTATTTGAGAGAGAGACACACACACACAGAGTGCAGGGGGAGAGCCAGAGGGAGAGGGAGAGAGAAACTCAGACTCCGTGCTGAGACCAGCGTGGAACTCGATCTCAGAACCCTGAGATCATGACCTGAGTCAAAACCAAGAGTTAGACATTATCTCAAATCATCTTGTTCGTTTGCTCATTTACCAGTTACCTCTTTCCACTAGAGTAGGCTCTATGATCATAGAAATTTTGTTCACCTTGTGACTATTTTATTTCTATAACCCAGAACTCTGCCTGCCACATTATACACTCAACAAATAATATCCAAAAAATGANCTCAACAAATAGTATCCAAAAAATGAATGAACTATTAACACAGTCACTGCTTACTGCTCATCTTTCCTTTAAGAAAACAGAAAAGAAGACGGGGCAAAGGAGAGAAGGAAGAAGAAACCAACCTTTTCTTGTAATTCAGTATTGGATTTATCTAAGTCCTTCTGAATGTTTACTATTTGAGCTGTCTTCTCAGAGATGTTTTTTCTTAGTTCGTCAATAGTTTCTTGTTGTTCTTTAAGATGCACGCGAGCAATTTTTAGTTCTTTTGTTTCTAGACCCTTTATTAGCAAGTGGAATTTAAAGAATATTATAAACACATCATCCCAACATTGCCTCCCCCTTTTCCAATTAGCTCCGTTCTAAAGAAACATTTAATAGATGAAAGAAAAGGGAAATAACTTACTGTAACTTCGATTTCTCTTACGTATCCTTTAAGTTTCTCTCTCTCTATTTCAAATGATTCCTGTAATTCCTTTAGATCATTTCTTTCTTTGGTTATGGATTTCAATTCCTCATAATTTTCATGGAGCTTCTGAGCCAAGTCTAGCTTCTCCATTTCTATACGTTCCAATGTTAATTCTTGGTTCCTTAATTCATTCTTTAAATTCTCCATTTCATTCATCTTTTTCGCATCTCACTCATTTCTTCTTGTACATGAAGAAGCTATTGCTGCTTTTCTTGTAGTTGTTGGCTCTTAAGAAATAAAATCTGTAATTACCATTTTGCCTATAGACTCCTAAAATTCTCATGTAAAATGCACTTTGCTGAACTGAGATAATCATCACAGTCCTGCCTACACCCCCAGTGTAAACAGACANGTGTAAACAGACAGCAGCTTTAAAAGTAAAGTATTCTCTAGGCATAGTGACTGTGCTGGGTTCAATAGTGTCCTACCCCAAATTCAAGTCGATTCAGAACTTCAGAATATGACCTCACTTGGAAGTACGGTTTTTGCAGATTAATTAAGGATTGAGAAGAAATCCTACTGGATTAGGGTGGGCCCTAAATGCAATGAGAGTGTCCTTATAAGAGATGAAAAAGGACACACAGAGACACAGAGAAAGTCCTGCGAAGATGGAGGCAGAGAGGTAACAGTGATACAGCTATAAGCCCAGGACACCAAGGAAAGTAGACGCAAGAAAAGATTCTTCCCTAGAGCCTTCA
>NW_023239021.1:0-1185 GCF_002007445.2 Ailuropoda melanoleuca | reverse complement strand
ATTTGTACCTAGAATATATAAAGAACCTTCAAAATGTAATAAAAACAGTGATGTCAGCAAAAAAATGGCAGAGTAAGAACCAATGAATATTCTCTCTGCCATAAAAGAAATGAGAAAATTGACCCCAAAAAAGTCAGATTGACTTTTTCCAGAACTCTAGAAATAAACAAAAGGCTTACAGCAATCTAATGAGTGTTTATTAAATAAAAATGGCGGTATCTCAGTAAGAACAGAGAGCGTTGTGGCATTTTAGTTTGCCCTATTCCCATTCCACATTCCATTTTCTGCTGCAGCCTTGAAACCAACAGCCCACAATCATGAGGCATATGAGCAGCCTGACAAAACACAGTTGAAGTTCCTTCAAAGTCCCATTCTAGGAGAACTGCCATTATTTGACCTGTCTGGTAGTTCTCTGAAAGAGCTCATCAGAAGACTGTCTTTATTTGACCTGACTCAGAAGTTTGCTCAGTATGAAGTCTTTTTCCTGGGGATATTTGTGGAAAACAATTGACAACAATTGTTAACAATCACACCTACTAGAAGCAATGGATTACAAAGGGGCAAAAAATAGGCTGACCAAAAAGCTTAAAGGAAAAAGCCATGAAAAAAAAAAAAAAAGAGAAGAAAAAAGAAAATCCATGAAACATGAGGGATCTATAAGGCCTTTGAAAAGCTCCAACATACTTCTGAAAATCCAGAAGGCCATGAGCATACAAAAGGGTTTGTCATGCCAAAGGCTGTGTGCATGCTTAGGAAAGGCCTGAGAAAGTCCTAACCTCTCATCTCTGACTGACCCTGAAATTCTGTGCAAGCAGAAAGTGAAGGCTATGGAGGAATTATAAACTGGCGGAGCACTGAACGCATGCACCAAAATGCATACACACAGCCCTTCCATAAAACTTCCAAAAGTCTAATTGATTTTAGGCATTTAGGAAATTTCTGTCTGATCATTAGTTGACCTCTAAACTAACTGTGCAGAGACACATGACAAAAAACACAAACTTTACAAAATTAGTTTATAAGAAGCATTAAACAAGCAACAACAAATAGTGATAATAACAAACACTGGGGAAAGGGACTAATCAAATTCCCAGAGTGGCCACATTATATTACTTAAAATATCCAATTTTCATCAAAAGATTATGAGGCATCCAAGGAAGCAAGAAAATATGGCCCATATACAAA
>NW_023239020.1:0-1185 GCF_002007445.2 Ailuropoda melanoleuca | reverse complement strand
GGCGCTCTCCGCCGGGCCGCCGTAGCCGGAACTGCTGCTGAGCGCGGTGAGCCGGACCTCCGAGAGCCGAGAGGCGGCAGCTCCGGCGCGCGCATCCTCGTCCGCAGCTCGCCGGGCGCGGAGGGGACGTGCCGGGGCGAGCGCCGCTGGGCAGCTGCTTCCGAGGAGGGAGGACCACATCGGCGTCGCGGCTTCTGTGCAGCAGACGCTCGGGGGCCGGGGCTGCCCGGCCCGGCCGGTTCTGCGGGCGCCCGGGAGGCCCCCGGGGAGCCCGCGAAGCCAGGCCGCTGCGAGGCGTTGATGAAGAAGGTGACCGGGGGCTGGGGCTCGGGAGGGGTGGGCCGCCCTGACCGGCTGTCATGGCGAGGCCCGGCCCCCAGCCAGAGCGGGGCTGCGGGAGAGGGGAAGGGGCCTGCGCCCTGGCGGCCCTGGTTACTCACGCCGTGCTTTGTCGGAGTGGCCCGGAGGAGTCCGGACCGAGCCGCGTCGCGGGGACAGCGCTGTGTGTGTGCAGCCAGAAGTCGGCCCGAGACACGGAGGGTTTTGCTTTTTCCTTCCCGAAACCTGACAAACGGTGTCGGGCGGGGATTTTGCTGGAGTTGATTCCACCTCTGCACGGTCAGGAAGTAGCGTTGGAGGTTTTCGGTAAAGGGATTCCATGCCTGTGGCTTCCTTTTCCTGTAGGGGAAAACTCTGGTATGTGTCAATATCCTCTTGACTCTGAAAGGCCGTGTCCTTCTGTGTTGAGTGCCTTCCAGTGTTAGACAGGCAGACGGGCAGGTGTCATCTGCTGTGGCTGCCGTGTGCTCTGTCTGGTCCTGGCTTGACTGTGGGTCGTTTTGGGGTTATGGTCCCTGGGAGTAGGGTTCTCCACGTTATAACCCGGAGTGAGGCCCTTTGAGGTATTTCCAGGTTTCTTAAGTAGGGATGGTAAGGTTGAGAAACGAACAGCGAGAAGTCAGTCCTGTGCAGTGAAGTCCTTTAAAAAGTTTGGCTGTTTGTCCTGTGTAGTTTTTATTTTTTGGCAGCGTTTTTGTTTTTGTTTTTTTGCTTTCACCAGCATTGGCCAAATCATTCAAAAAATTTCTAAGACCAGTTTCAGCAAATGAAAACTGTTACAGGTCATTCTGTGACAGAATACATCAGAGCAGTAGTAGGTGTTAGTATGATTTTTACTCATTTGCT
>NW_023239019.1:0-1185 GCF_002007445.2 Ailuropoda melanoleuca | reverse complement strand
TGTCCCAACTTACTCTAGGACTAGAATGTCACTGACCACATAGACAGAACGAGTGCCTGCTTTCCCATAAATTCAATGGCAAATGTATGGAAATATCCCAGAAAAAAGTACCCTGACAAATCTCAACTCACTGGCTGATTGTAGTAAGGGGAATTCTGTGGCTTTGGATATGAAGCATAATGCCAGTTGTCTGCTGTGCTCAGATTAGATTTCCACAGTATTTTATTTCTTCCTGTAAAATGTGGTTTCTACATCAATATCATGAATTTGTCCTTCATCTGAAATCTTGCGTGCTTGGGCTCTGTGAGATTTGTGTCTCCTTTTTATCAGCTGTCTACTCATATCCTTGTGGGCATGCCCCAATTCAAACCTCTTACTTTCAAATTGCATGCTAATGTAAACCGTATCAATCACCCTCTATTGTTCCCTTGGTGACTCTGCTTACATTTCCAGGTCATACGTGTACAACCACACTTTAATTATCAATTTAGTTGCCACTGGCCTGTCTCATAAGGCCTGTTCTTCTGTGTTTAGTGCAAGGATTGACTGACAGCAAGATCAATGGGAAATAGTAAATCAATTCCGTAGTCTTTGTAAAATGCCCTTACTTATAGGATTGAAGCATATTTTCTAGTGACTCTCACAAAGAGAAAGTCTTATTATTAGAAATAAATCACTGTGACTTTCCCATTATTTTTTTTGAAAATATGAATAAAATTGCAATAGGTGGAATCTTTGCTCTGTCCCTCTGTCTCAGTATCTTCTCTCCTGTCCCCCCCTCCCCTCCCCCTTCTCCTACCTTTCCTCACTTGTCCCTTTCATCTCCCTCTCATGTCCTCCGTGCTCTCTCTAAAGGGTAAAATGAAATATCTATTCTTCTTTCAACAAAATGGAAAATACAAAATGGAAACAACTTCTTAATACCCTAAAAACCTCAAAATTTTAAAAGTCCTCTGTGGTTACTATGACATCGTATTTTTAGTTACTCAGCTTTTCACATTCAATACTTAAAAGAGAATAATTTTTTTTCTCAGAGAAATCAATCAATATCCCAAATTTTTATGGAAAAATTAAATGACATATACCTTAAATCTTACAAATAAAGAAAACAGGTGTGGTTTTTTTGCCTTTTTTTTTTTTTTATCTCAATAGCATAAATGAACATGGCAATCTGACTGGCTTGAA
>NW_023239018.1:0-1185 GCF_002007445.2 Ailuropoda melanoleuca | reverse complement strand
GTGTCGAAAGGTTGCCTCTGTATTTCACTCACAACATGTGAAACAGGACGGGGAGCCAATATTCTGGGTCACAAGGGAGGTTAGATTTAGGTTTTTACAATCACTCAAATGTTCAGGCATTATTTCACACAGTTCTGAGGCGTGGAAGATCCTAGCCGGGCCTACAGCTACGACTGTAATGTGCTCGAAATACGGGCTTTTTGTAGCCATTTCCCTAAATTGCATTTGACAGAGACAAAGGATTCCACTTATATTCCAATGAAAATTGCTTTACTATTAGACAGACCCTCTTAAGCATGTGTCACTTCACAAGGGGAAGCTAAGGAGAGTGCTTAGCATCCTTTTCATAGGTTTCCACGTAGAAAAAGCTTCCTATTTTTTCCCTTCTAAATTCCTTTGGAAAGTTGCTGACCTTAATTTCCCCTTCTCTTTCAGGGTGAGAAGTTTAAGTAAGAGACTCCACATGTGCACAAGGCCACTTAAAGATCTAGGAAAGCCCAATTAATAGGAGATATTATATGGCATCCATATTAGTCCAACCCTTAATTTGCTCCGAGCCTAGGTTGCCTTCCCGGTGGTGGTAAGGATCACGTGCAGGTCTTGGAGATGGAGGACAGCCCTGCACTTTCAGAGTGAGGAAACAAATGCCCGAAGATGGACGAGCCCTGCCCAAAGTTACACTAAGACAAGACACAGTTGTATCTCACAGTCATGCTTCCTGAGTCTTTCCACCCACAATCATTTCTATCTTATCCATTTCTACGTACAGGTGAAAAATCATTCCGGTCTATTATTGTTTAAAACAAAAGCCCGTCTACCTACCTTCATAGCAGCATTATTCACAATAGCCAAGAGGTGGAAGCAGCCCACAAGCCCAGAGACAGATGAATGGACAAACAAAGTGGGGTCTAGATACCAACAGCGGAATACTACTCAGCCTTCCAAAGGAGTGAATTTCTTTTTCTTAAGATTTTATTTATTTATTCCACAGAGATAGAGAGAGACAGCCAGCAAGAGAGGGAACACAAGCAGGGGGCGTGGGAGAGGAAGAAGCAGTCTCCCAGCGGAGCAGGGAGCCCGATGCGGGGCTCAATCCCAAGACCCTGGGATCACGCCCTGAGCTGAAGGCAGACACTTAAGGACTGAGCCACCCAGGCGCCCCAAAAGGAGTGAATTTCTGTACAT
>NW_023239017.1:0-1185 GCF_002007445.2 Ailuropoda melanoleuca | reverse complement strand
GAGACACAGAGAGTCCTCCAGCAGACTCCCCGCCAAGCAGAGAGCCTGACACAGGACTCCGTCCCAAGACCCTGAGATCATGACCTGCGTCCACGTCAAGAGTCGGACACTGAGTCGACTTAGCCACCCAGGCACCCCAGGAATTAGGGAGTTTTTAAAAGCATGACAAATAAAGCTCACAGTTCTGTATTAAAAGTAATGATGTCAGGGCGCCTGGATGGCTCAGTCTGTTGGGCATCCGACTCTTGATTTCGGCTCAGGTCGTGGTCTCACAGTCCCAGGATCCAGCCCCATGTTGGGCTCTGCGCTCAGCATGGAGTTTGATTGTCCTTCTTCCACTGTTCCTAACCCCCGCCCCCCATAACTAAATAAAAATCTTAAAAAAAAAAATGACGTCTTCTTACTTTCCATAGTGAACGTATTGTTGAGTAGAAAGATAAAAATTTCAAAAAAATTTTTGACAAATGTCAGGAGTCTTTGTAATGTGTTAGATTTTGTAATCAAGTAATGATTATTTAAGTTAATAGAATCTAGAGTTATTTAAAGATCAGATTTTTAAAAACTGTATGTGGAATGTACTTAGTTCAGGTGTTGTATTTTGAATTGAGCCTCTTTATCGTAAAGGAATTTATAATTCTTCTAACCAGAGGAAGCCCTTCCTACTTTGTCTGGCTTCTCCGTCCTATTCTTGTTCAGCTGTTTCTGCCAGCTCCATGCCCTAAGTGAAAAGTGAAGCAGAGACAGAGATGATTCAAGTTTATACATTAACAGTAAAGTTACCATTGTGCTTCTTTATTCCTCTTCGTTTTAGGGAAGCAATATGGATTGATGCCTGCAATACCTCTCATCATAATTGTGATATCTTTTCCGTAATTAATGATCCGTCACTTTCTCTCTGGGCCAGAATTAAAGCTAGGCTTGGACAAAAAGAATCAGCCTATGTAGAGTCCAAAGAATTTATTTTATGTAAAGAAGGTGAGTAGAATTTTTAAATTTGAAATTTTAAGTTTGAAAATATTTATACAAGTCTGTATTTGTTTTTATTAGCACTTGCTAAGAATTATCACAATGCCCAAGAAACCTTTGGAGGAATTTAGGGAGTCTGTGTCTTCCTCTTTCCCCAAGCCCCACAAAATAGGGTAAGAGGTGCCCATCACTTTGCGCCTTCTTTTTTTTTTTTTTTTT
>NW_023239016.1:0-1184 GCF_002007445.2 Ailuropoda melanoleuca | reverse complement strand
GTAGGAGTTAGGGAGCCAGAGGAGACTGAGCAAACCCTTGACTGCTTAAAGTCCCTGTAGGGACTTTACTCACCTGCCAGGCTGGCTGCCCCTAGCCGGCTGTGTCTGTCCTGAATCATGTCATGGGATTTGGCCCCACCTGCCAAAGAACTAGCTCTGGAAAGTGACGGCAGGACCCGGTGAAAGGCGGAGACTCCCAGTACATTCGCAGGGTCTCTGGTCTTTCCTCCTGCATGGCTCCCAATTGATGCCTTCAAGCAAACAGAGATCCGCTGCTTTCATTCACTTCTAAACTTTGCTCAACCCAAGATCCTGGGCCAACTTTAGGGCATTTCTTCCACCTCCCATTATCTGCAGACTCCTCCCTGAGGCCTCAGAGGTCCCAAAGCTGTCAACCCTCTGCCACACAGCCTCATCCAGGCCTGTTCATTAAGAAATGGCCCAGACTCGAAACAGTTCTTCCCTCCTCCCCACCATTAAAATACAGTGACCCAGGAGACAGTGTCCTATAAACTCTGTTACTGGGATGTTTGAGAGTGATAACATCTTGATATGTTTCTCCTTGTCTGGAGATGCCAAACCTAGGCCAAAGGAAATGATGTGGTAATGGCAAGACTTCAAGCATGTGACAGGATAATGGGAAAGATATTTGGGGGTGAGGAAGCCCCTCCGGAATTATCAGCCACCAGGGCCAGGCATTCTAGAACTGGAGTAGTGTAGGAAGTACAGCTCCAGTTTTAATCTTCCACAAGCTCTCTGGACACAGCGCAGATGCTCCCTGGGCACCCAGATACATCGAGCTATAGAGGCTGAATCAGAGAGCTCTGCAAGAGGGAGAGGCGGGATGGGGACCAGATGTCCAACATCATTGCCAGCTGATCAACTAGTAATTAGTACGAAAATTCTCTTTCCTCGGTTCTTAGTGATTTTTTATTCAGATTAAAATCAAGTCAAGGCCAGTTGCAAGAATATCTCTTTATGATCCCAGAGCAGGCAAGTCCCTGTAAGTGAATAGCCAGAAAAAAATGATTATCTTCATGTGCTTCTTGCAAGCCAAGTGGATGTCAGGGTTCTGAATGCATCTTCATTCAAGAAGAAAAAGGCACAGAGGGGGAATGAACCATGACAGACTATGGACTCTGGGAAACAAACTGAGGGCTTCAGAGGGGAGGGGAGTGGGGGAA
>NW_023239015.1:0-1184 GCF_002007445.2 Ailuropoda melanoleuca | reverse complement strand
AGGGGGAGTGGGAGAGGAAGAAGCAGGCTCATAGCGGGGGAGCCTGATGTGGGGCTCGATCTCATAACGCCGGGATCACGCCCTGAGCTGAAGGCAGACGCTTAACAGCTGTGCCACCCAGGTGCCCCTGCTTACTCCCTTCTAACACATTTATTACGGTCTCTATTATTAACTGAATAAAATTCAGTGGAAGAGACAGCAAACAGGAAATAAAAGCATGAATATAGCGAAGTTTCTATAGTGGCTAGTGCTATAATGAAAACACAACTCAGGGATGTGATAGAGACTTGAAGGTAGGCTACTTTCCATCGCCTGGTCAGGGAGGGGACATTTGAGCTGAGACCTAATTGATGTGAAAGAGCCCTGAGACGTTAGAGTCAATGGGGCAAGAGCAAGAAGGAAGAACACTATAGGCTGCAGGAAACTGCAAAGGCTAGAGCTCTGACCTGGGAACCCCCAAGTTCACGGGCAGATATGGTGACCTCCCTGGCTTCCGTGGGCCGTCGGAACCCTAGCCTCCTGCGTGTGGTTGAGCACTCCTGCAACCTTCACTACAGCCTACGAATAGACCGACCCCAGGCAGAGCCTGGGGGCCGCGGGTGGGTGGCAGGCCGCTGGGAGTGGCGGAAGCAGAAATGCATAACCCCCAGAGACAGCGATGCCAGAATTTCAGGGGCCGGGTGTTGCCGCCAGGAAGCTCGGCCGGGCCTCACGGGCTGGATAGGAGCCCGCCCAGAGGAGGCGCTGGTTGAAGCCGTCCCAGGCTTGGCTCTGTGGGAAAAGTGGGCCGGGCGGAATGAGGGGGCTGGAGAGGGGAAGAGAAGGACTCCGAGTTCCCCCGGCGATGGGCCGGGCTCGAGGCCCGCGGACGGCCTGCGGTGGGGCCCTGGGTTCGAGGTCGCCCGCCGCTGCCCAGCTCTGTCCGGGCCTCTCGGGCCTCAGTTTCCCTCCCGCGTGGATCCAGGGGCGGCTTCGCGGACCGCGCGGTGAGCCGCGGCAGGGGAGGGGCGGGGGTGGTACCTCGAGCCTCCCGGAAGGGGTCTCCCGGCGCCCGCGGCCACGTTCCGGCCGGGCCGGAGGCGCGGGGTCCGGAACAGGGAGTGCCCCGAGCCCAGGGCCGCCCTCCTGGGCGTCGGCGCGCCCCGCGGCGCGGACGCGAGCGCGGGCCGGGCGGGCTCTGGAGG
>NW_023239014.1:0-2151 GCF_002007445.2 Ailuropoda melanoleuca | reverse complement strand
ACAACTTAGATAAGTTTCTCAGTCTGATCATGTGTCAGGTTTCAGTTTGGTCAGTATCTCTTACTCATAGTGTATAAACTATTTCTCTATTCCTCCACTCAGCTAACATTTCCCCATTTTTCACACAATTTATTTTACATATACCCAGAGTTTAAAGAAAAAGTATTTTTAAATGCAAAAAGGCAACTCCTCCATTATCCCCAACACACACACACGCACACACACACAGTTACACACACACACATGCAAACACCCTACAGTGTGCGGAAGGTGCCCTAAACCACAAGTAGGTGGAGCTTCCCACTACAAAGTTGAATGACAGTGCTTAGGAGTCGCTGCTGTCAAATCTATATCATGACACTGGTGGGTTAAAGGAACAAGTTAGCTTCAAGCTCAAGGTATGACGCATGGCACTATTTAAAGGGACTTGACATCAAGGAGTGTCCANGGAACAAGTTAGCTTCAAGCTCAAGGTATGACGCATGGCACTATTTAAAGGGACTTGACATCAAGGAGTGTCTGTACAACAAGAGTCAAGAACCATGCAGACACAAATGGGAATCTTGCTGGGCCTCCTGTGGATACAGATTTGCTGTGAGTTAAGAACATCCAGCGGGAACCTGAAGACATTTCACAACTGAATTTGGGAAGAGACAAGGGCGGGAAGGAGAAGTGGAGAAAGAGAGAGAACACCAGTCTCTTGGGCTATGTCCTCTACCATGACGATGGAAGCTAGGGAGAGTTTTCCTACCCTTGGAAACAGCTAGTCATTTTGCAGTGACCGTCACCTATGCCTANTTTCACAACTGAATTTGGGAAGAGACAAGGGCGGGAAGGAGAAGTGGAGAAAGAGAGAGAACACCAGTCTCTTGGGCTATGTCCTCTACCATGACGATGGAAGCTAGGGAGAGTTTTCCTACACTTGGAAACAGCTAGTCATTTTGCAGTGACCGTCACCCATGCCTATTTTTCTCTTTCTCAACAGGGGTAAGAGCACAGATGAAGGTGGAGCAGAGTCCTAAGGTCCTGACCCTCCAAGAGGGCAGAAATGCCTCAATGATGTGCAATTGTTCTAGCTCCATGACCAGTGTGCAGTGGTTCCAACAAAGCCGTGAAGGACGCCTCACATCCTTGGCGTACATCGCTTCTGGAACGCAGCAAAAAGGAAGGCTGATTTTCACAGTCAATACCAAGGAACGTAACAGCCACCTGTACATCACAGACTCCCAGCCTGGGGACTCATTCACTTATTTCTGCGCTGTGGAGGCACAGTGCTCTCCAGACACCTGCAGCCTGCACATGAAGCCATAGCTCACCCAGCCCACGGGGTAGGAGCAAGGGCCCAATACGATTCGAATTGCACGTCCATTGCCTTGCATCTCCTGATCCATGCAGAAAGCATTTCTAAATGCACCACAACTCAACACCACGGGGCAGGCACCGGCATGGTTCATCCTGAGATCTCTGTGGCCCTTGTGTTACTAGGTAAATACTACAGATTGATCATCAGATATGAGATATATCTGATTCTCTTTCTGAACAGGAATGAACGGCCAACGTCAATGGGGAGCAGAGCCTCCCANCTAGGTAAATACTACAGATTGATCATCAGATATGAGATATATCTGATTCTCTTTCTGAACAGGAATGAACGGTCAACGTCAATGGGGAGCAGAGCCTCCCACTTCATCTCTATGAGCAAGAAAGCACCAATCTCACCTGTATCTCTTCTGCACCTTTCTAGCTTTCACTGGTACAGACAGAACCCTGGAAAAAGCTCCAGGATCCTTTTTCTGACATATTTAAATGGGGAATAAAAGGAAGAGAAAATAAATGAAGGACCACTATTAGTATGAAGGATGGGCAGAGCTTTCCGCATCCCAGACCAGAGGTTCAGCCACCTACTTCCACGCACTGGGCGCAAAGAGCTTCCCACCCGAAGCCTGAACCCAGGTGTGTGGCTGCTGTCCCTGCACCCAGCAACATGGGAGAGATGTTTGCACGCTTTCACTATCTTCTAACATGGTGTGGGGAAGGGCACACTTGATCAATCAAAGTGATTCCACTTTCCAAACACTTGGAAGTGCTGATGAATATTGAACGTAGTGACCATCTCTGTCTGAAACTAACCCATGCCGAACCCTAATCTCT
>NW_023239013.1:0-1184 GCF_002007445.2 Ailuropoda melanoleuca | reverse complement strand
GTCTTTACTGCACCAGCTTGGGGGCAACCTGGAATTTGATAGGTGAGTGTCTTTCATTGGTCCACCTGCTACCTGTGTAAAATTGTTGAAGGGGCCTGCAGGGGAGTGGGAAAGTGTATCACCTACTTCGGAGTTTATGAGATTGAACTCAAGCCTTCTTCCATCACCATGCCACCTGGCTGGCGCAGGGCTGACAGTAGGCAAGGCCGAGAGAGGGTCAGATGGGGGCCGAGGAAGGCCCACGTGTATCAGTCCCTGCCCTTACACCAAATCCAAATCATTTCTTTTTGGATCCTACTCTTTAACGCGCAGAAAATGGACAGCAGGCTGATTCTTGGGTTCAGACATGAGTTGCCTCTAGGCCTTCTCGGGGATGGTGTGAGCCTCGCCCCTGCCAGTTCCGCGCGTGCTCCCTGCCAGGCGTGTCCTCTTGGTCCCCATGCACTGAGGCCTGGCGCGCTTTTTAGGACTGTGCGCTTTCTCTTTCTTCCAGCATTAAAATTTTATTCACCACATGTCAGCCTGCTTATTAAGAATCTCCCAGGTGCTCCTACCTCGGCTCCACACCGGCCTTCAGCTCCGGCCACTGCTGCTTTCTCGCCTACCCTGGGCATGTGCTAAATGCCTTGCTTGGGTCTTGGAACAGGCGCCCCGGGCGGAGGAGAAGGTCCCAGCACGCAACAGACCCAACTTGCCTTGGAGTGTGGGTGGCACCCACTTACCCCGTCCCCTCTCTTTCCACCCTTTCCCCCAGACAAATTGAGCTATCCGCCCCCCCACTCGTGTTTACTCCCAGCTTCTGAGACCTCCAGGCTAACTCAAGCCATATGGTAATTTCTCTGTCCTCAACTCCAGCGGCAAACGTCAGAGTTAACCCTCCACTCCCCCTTACAAATGAGGGCCTAAACTTCTCTCGCGCGCTCCCTTTCCTTGACTGAGAGCAGGAGCTCTTAACCTTTTCTGCGCCATGGACCCCCGTGTCCTACTTCTCAAACTTCAACGTAAACAGGGAATTACTGCAGAATCTCATTAAAAAGCAGATTCGGATTCAGTAGGTCTGGGTGGGGCGTGAGATTTGCATTTCTAACAAGCTCCCGGGTGATGTTGTTGGTTCAGAGACCACATTTTGAATAGCAGAGGCTTTTAAACTGGGGTGGTGGGTGGGAGGTCGGAGGTGGGGGGTG
>NW_023239012.1:0-1184 GCF_002007445.2 Ailuropoda melanoleuca | reverse complement strand
AGCGGAGGAGCCTGATGTGGGGCTCGATCCCATAAGGCCGGGATCACGCCCTGAGCTGAAGGCAGACGCTTTAACCGCTGTGCCACCCAGGCGCCCCTAAATTTTAGTTAATTTTTATTTTAGCCATTCTAATATATATGTAGATAGTACCTCACTATGGTTTTAATTTGCATTTCCCTGGTAGTTAATGGTGGTAAGCACCTGTTCACGGGCTATTTGCCATTCATATGTCCTCTTCAGTGAAATGGACATTCAAGTCTGGTCTCTCTCTCTTTTTTAAATTGGGTTGTTTTCTAACTGTTGAGTTTGGAAAGCTCTTTATGTATTTGTTATATGTATATATACATAGTTGGAAGTGTCATTTGCAGTTTTTTTCTCCCCGTCTTGTAGCATGTGTTTTCACTGTCTTAGCAGTGTCTTTCTGAAAGCAAAATTTAAAAACTTGTTGAGGTCCACTTTATTACTGCTTTTATTTATTTGTGGTAAAATACACATAACAGGGGCGCCTGGGTGGCTCAGTCAGTTAAGCATCTGCCTTTGGCTCAAGTCATGATCCTGGGGTCCTTGGATCCAGTCCTACATCAGGCTTCCTGCTTGGTAGGGAGCCTGCTTCTCTCTCTCCCTCTGCCCCTCCCCTGCTTGTGCACGTGCGCTCTCTCTCAAGTAAATAAAATCTTCAAAAAAAATACACATAAAATATGCAACGTACAGTTTACTGGCATTAGGTAAGTTCACAATGTGTGACCATTACTACTATCTATTTCT
The DNA here is from genome assembly GCF_002007445.2 of Ailuropoda melanoleuca. Lineage (NCBI taxonomy): Eukaryota > Metazoa > Chordata > Mammalia > Carnivora > Ursidae > Ailuropoda > Ailuropoda melanoleuca. The sequence continues at coordinate 419 of NW_023239012.1, read as the reverse complement.
AGGACTTCTTTTTTTTTTTATCACCCCAAACAGAAATTCTGTCCCTATTAAGTAATAATTCCCCATTCCCCTCCCCAGCCCCTGGAAACCTCCCTTCTTTCTGTGCTTTGAATTGGCCTGTTCTTGGTGCTTCATATGTGTGCAGTCATATAGTGTTTGCCTCTTTGTGAATGGCTTATATCCCCTGGCATAATTTTTTTTAAAAAAGATTTATTTATTCATTTGAGATCATGACCTGAGCTGAAACCAGGAGTCAGATGCTTAACCAACTGAGACACCCAGGCGCCCCTGGAAAAATGTGTGTGGGTTTTTTTAAAAAAGATTTTTTTTAAAGATTTTATTTATTTATTGATGGAGAGAGAGACAGCCAGCAAGAGAGGGAACACAGGCAGGGGGAGTGGGAGAGGAAGAAGCAGGCT
>NW_023239011.1:0-1184 GCF_002007445.2 Ailuropoda melanoleuca | reverse complement strand
CCCCCCCCCCCCCCCGCCATCTGAGTGGCCTCTATCCTCTTACCAGACATGCTCACAGACTCGCTGTGCTGGGATCCCCAATTGCTAAATGGCCCTCGACTCATGACAGCATCCAATCCCTAAGTCATTTCCACATATCCGAATCCTGCATTGGAAACAGCAATCAGTTCAGAACTGAACCTCACTTCCTTGAGACTCTCCTCAAAATTCTTCAGCAGGAACCCAAACCTTACCGGAGATGCTTCCCCTCTTCCCTCTTGTTGAGCTTTGTTTTATAGTTCCTCTGAAATACCCTCCCTCATGGCAGTGAGTCAATAAATGTGATTTTGTCAGATGACAGATGTGTGCCTGGTGGTCTTGGCTGATTAGGTTTCAGGATAGGGATGTGTGTTCTTAGACATTCATTCCTTTGGCTTAAATGCATGAGGTTTCTACAGTGTCAGTGTCCCAGGAGGGGTCAGACACGGAAAATCTCATGAAAACCTTCGGAAAGAGGGGCACCCTTGGGAGGAAGAGAGGCTGGGATGTGAAGGCACATCTAGCTACTTTGTATTTTGTCCTCGGGTTGGCTTAGTACTCTCATCTTGCCTGGCCTCTGGCACTGACTCCTTCCAGGAATCCTCTGTTTTCCTTGTCAATTTCCATCCTGCCTGGGGCACCTTGCAACTGCCATTTCTGAGCTACAAATGATCTCCACCCCTTCCCTAGGAAGAACCTATTTTAGTCTAATGGAGCTTCATGATAAGAGAGAGAGAGGATGTCTAGCCCTCAAGCCCACTGCCATGATGAAGCTTCCCTAATCCAGGGCACCATAATTTTGAGAAGGAAGAGCCTCTGTCCTAGCCTTGACTACATTAGGGTTAGGGACAGGAGGGAAATGGAGGTGGGAAACATCACTACTTTTCGAGATCCAGTTAAACGGTCCTCAGGGCTTTGACAGCCATAGATGAGTCCCCCTGAACATAAGGTTATCATTATTGTTGTTGTTATTACTGATAATATTGATACTTTTTACACTGGTATTGTATTTTTAATTGGTATTGTATTGTATTGTTCTGAGTCCCTTCACATTGGTCTTCTTTCTCCCAGTCAAGTACACACAGCACAAGTGATCAGTCCGTCATTTTACAGTGGAAGAAACCTAAGGCCAGGGAAGTCATGGCTACTTGCCTAGGTTGGTGACA
>NW_023239010.1:0-819 GCF_002007445.2 Ailuropoda melanoleuca | reverse complement strand
ATGTCTTCTGCCCATTTCTTGATCAGATTATTTGTTCTTTGGGTGTTGAGTTTGGTAAGTTCTTCATGTATTTTGGATACTAGCCCTTTATCTGATATGCCATTTGCAAATATTTTCTCCCATTATGTTGGCTGTCTTTTAGTTTTGTTGACTGTTNTCTCTTAGTTTTTTTGACTGTTTCCTTGGCTGTGCAGAAGCTCTTTATCCTGATAAAGTCCCATAAGTTCATTTTATCTTTTATTTCTCTTGCCTTTGGCGATGTGTCGTGAAAAAGGTTGCTCTGGCCGATGTCATAGAGGCTGCTGCCTATGTTCTCCTCTAGGATTTTGATGGATTCCTGTCACATTTAGGTCTTTCATTGATTTTGAGTCTATTTTTGTGTATGGTATAAGGAAATGGTTTCTTCTGCATGTGGCTGTCCAATTTCCCAACGCCATTTATTGAAGAGACTGTCTTTTTTCCCTTGGCTATTCTTTCCTTTGTCAAAGATTAGTTGACCATAGAGTTGAAGGTCGATTTCTGGGTTCTCTATTCTGTTCCATTGGTCTACATGTCTGTTTTTGTGCCAGTACCATGCTGTCTTTGTGATCACAGCTTTGTAGTACAGCTCGAAATCCGGCATTGTGATGCCNAACATTTCTTTGGCTATTCGGGGTCTTTTCTGGTTCTATACAAATTTTAGGATTATTTGTTCCAGCTCTGTGAAAAAACTTGATGGTATTTTGATAGGGATTGCATTGAATGTGCAGATTGCTCCAGGTAGCATAGACATTTTAACAATATTTGTTCTTCCAATCCATGAGCATGGAACATTTTTCC
>NW_023239009.1:0-2039 GCF_002007445.2 Ailuropoda melanoleuca | reverse complement strand
GTTAGTGCATGTCATAGGCCTTATGTGGATTAGTTAACTTAGTACCAAAACTATTTAGCAACTTTTCCGCCATAGAGAATTACAGAAACTTTGCTCTGGACTCGTGGCCAGAAAGCTTGAACACCTAGGCTTTGCTCACTGTTCCAGTTGTTTATGATAGGCAGAAGTGTTTGCGAATGATACCAGGAGAATGGATGGTTCAGAGAAAGAAAGCATCTCACCAGAGTATCTGCAGGCACAAACCAAATATGTATCCTTCTAACGTACTGTCGGTATGAACACAAGCACAAGCATTCTCCAGCCAAGCAGCCTGGAGCTCTAAAGGCAGGGCCGGGTGTCCCTGACATAATGTGCATTTGGATTGATTGCCTGGGCACCTTGTTCAAAAGAGGATCCCGATCCAGTAGGTCTGGGCAGGGCCTCAGAGTCTGTGTATCTGTCAACCCTCAGTAGAGACTAACACCGTTGGAGAAATTCTATGCTTTGAGTGGTAAGGACCTAAAAGTCAGAAGTGTAAATTTAGGGGCGCCTGGGTGGCGCAGTCGTTAAGCATCTGCCTTCAGCTCAGGGCGTGATCCCAGCGTTCTGGGATCGAGCCTCACATCGGGCTCCTCTGCTTTGAGCCTGGTTCTTCCTCTCCCACTCCCCCTGCTTGTGTTCCCTCTCGCTGGCTGTCTTTCTCTCTGTCAAATAAATAAATAAAATCTTTAAAAAAAAAAGTGTTAATTTAAAGCCAACATTACTCAACAGACTACTAGAGAATATTGTAAGCTTTGATGAGAACAGGTACCGCCGANAACAGGTACCACCGACACACATCGAAGTTGTTTCTTGGAAGAGATTGCTCCCAGCCAAACTGATCTCTACTGAATATCTAAAAAGTTAAAAGTGCAAACACTGAGCCATCCTTTTCCTTACATATATGGGATTTTCCCCTTCACGTAGGATAATGCCTCGTGTTGGATTTTGCTTGAATTCTTTCATCTACGGAGAGAGTCACACAAAACAGAATATTCCTTATCTCTGGGTATCTTGCTTGTATAGTCATCTGGGTCTGCAAGTGGGGAACTGCGACTGGTGGCCAGGTGACTGAGCAACATGACTGTGGAGGTGCTTGTCGTTGAGGGGACCGGGCTGCTACTGCTGGTGGGAGTGTGCCCCCAAGCCTGTGCATTTTGAGACAGGAGCCCCCCACCCCCACCCCGAGAGGCCCAAGAAGCATGAGGTGAAGGTGCTGGAATGGAGGTCACTCACTCTGAAGGGAGGGCCTGGATTAAGTCAGTCAAATTGACCAGGCTCAGGCAGAGTGAGAAGCTGCCAGCCCCCCATGCCACAGTCAGAGATGGAATCGCGGGGGCCCCTGAACCACCCNGGGGCCCCTGCTGACTCAGGATGAAATGTTATGTTTTAGTTTCACACGTTTTCCAAAATAACCAGTTCTCTTTCTTGTTTTTTTTTTTTCAGAGGAGTTGTTTCCATGGTCATTTTGAAAATGACAGAAACCCAAGCTGGAGAATACCTACTTTTCATTCAAAGTGAAGCTACCAATTACACAATACTGTTTACAGTGAGTATAAGAAGTAAGTGCACCTTGCTACTCCGTATTCACAGTATTCCACTCCTTTGGAGCTTTCTACCAGCTGCTCGGGACACAATATTCAGGTTTCCCTCAGTATGTAGTTGAATGGATTGAATTCACTTCAGCCGTCCATGTAACCCACTGAGACTCTGGCATGACCCGTGGACCATCAGAATGAACAGTCTTGAAAACCCAGGACACTCTGTTCAGCCCTCCTCCATCCCCCCTTTTTTCAGTGACATATGACTGACAGGGAAGAAATGGAAAACATTTTGACCTTGACCTTGGAGTCAGAAGTATGGAGAACATTTTGACCTTGACCTTGGCATCAGAAGTCCTGGATTCTTATACTGGATCTGTTACTACCACCTTTGGCAGGTCACTTAATCTCTCTGAACCTCAAATTTCTTATCTGTAAAATGGGGATAAAAATACATACCTCACGGGATTGTAAGATCTT
>NW_023239008.1:0-1184 GCF_002007445.2 Ailuropoda melanoleuca | reverse complement strand
TATCTGTGTTTAGTGCAGCCCAGTGGGTAAATTTCCTCTTCTGTAAGAGAGAGATGCTTTGTGGTGAGAAGCAAATTATATCCAGGTGTGAGAATATGATGTTAAAAAGCCTGATTCATTTATGAATTAATAATCATAACAATAACAAAATAATAAAAAGGAAACTATACATCCATGACCCCAGTCCTGGCAGATTGGCTTGTGACTTAGGACTTTTTTTTTTTTTAGGAGAACAAAGCCTTTGCTTTTTTCCAGCCATGGTTTTGTCTAGTTGAATTTAAATACATTACAGTGTGCATATTGCATATTATGTACATTATATATTGGATATTATAAGTGTATTAGGTATTATAGTATCCAGTATGTTACAAATTGCATATTCTATATATCCTATATAGGGTAATATATACTTACATGTGTATACATATGTGTGTTTACACACACAAATGATATGAAACTGGGAGAAGTAGCATCTTAAATTTGGTAAGAGTCTAATCTTACCCAGTACTATTTAGAGATGCCCACATTTCAAATATGTTTCTGATTTTTTATGTGAAAATATAAAAAGCCGCTCTAAGAATAGGAAGCCAGTTCAGGAATGAAACTTCCTCTCTTGCTTAAAGGGATGTGTTTTCCTATGCAAATGTAGCAAAGCCCAGAAATTAGCAATGACTGCTAAATTAACACACTTGAAGAGCTTGGCTGGTTCTAATAGGCAGTCAAATGGTCTTGTTACATTGTAATGGTGCCAAGCTAATTGAAGTGATTACTGTTGCTCATGAGCAGCCTTTTTGAAGGAGAAGTCTTTTAAATTATCCATAGACGTTAAATGTCAGACACTGTTGTGTAATTATACTTTGTAAATGCTGAATGTCATAAGGCATCACAGGTAATTGAGGTTTACAGAGAAGAGCTTTTTCTAAACCTAATTGGGCATCAACTCTTTGTCACTTTTTCTAAATCTAATTGGGCATCAACTTTTCGTGCCAGGGGATACTCCAGTGCCTCCTCGTCTCCCTTTCTTCCCCACCTTCTCTGGCTAGGCTTACTCATGGGGCCCCACATGTCACCATGGTTCCAAATCATTGAGCTTAAAAACCTCCCTGTCCCATCCTCTGGAACCTTTGGGACTCTTCCACTTGTTTGGGATAGCACAGGCTGAAGCTTTCTGGGAAGCCGGGTGC
>NW_023239007.1:0-1183 GCF_002007445.2 Ailuropoda melanoleuca | reverse complement strand
CAATGTCGATATCTGGGAATGCATTACTACCTTGTAGGGTACAGGCAGCTTCAAATTTATTGGATAAGTCTAGACTATTTTCCAAAATTTCTGTCACTACGTGAGATCTCAAAGTTGAACTATCTATCTGGGTGTTTATTTGCAGGTACTCTAGAGTTCAAAACACTTCAACTCTGGTAAATCCCACACTGACTCATTCCCTTTTCTCTCACATGTGAACCTTCTACACCGTTTCCTCTCTCGATCATCAGAGTCAGTGGCCTTAGAATGAATACTGACTCTGCCTTCCATTCACTGCCTTTATCAGCACTCTGTTGATTTCCCTTCTCTACATCTCTCAAATGTATTCACTTATTTCCATATCAGTGACTAAGCCCCTGATTTAAGCTTCTGTCTTCAAATGACTAATCCTAACCCATGAGACCTCTGGTGGTCTCCAAAGAGTTCCTACCATACCCTTTCTTACCAACCCCTCCATCTTCTTCACAAGTGATCTATTCAAAACCCAAGTTTAATTGTATTGTACTTCACATGAAAGACAATTGCTCAGAGGAAAAAAGCAAATCCTTAGCATGGCTTTCAAGGGCAACATGATCTAGTCTCCAGTAAACCCTCCATCTTCACCTCATAAACTCTCTTCCTCTGTCTTTGCTGTCAAGTCTCCCAGTTTAATTTTAATGTTTCAGACTTTTAATACTCCCCCATCCTCAAGGTATCTCATGTTCTATTCTTTTTTCCCAGAATTCTTTTCCACCTTTTACCTATTTACCTCTCATATATCCTTCCTCATCATCTCAACTCTCACTTCCCAAAAAAGTTCTCCCTGTCTCCTCCCCCAAGACTAGATCTGGGTGCCCTTATATCTATACTTTTATCTATACTTTGTACTTAAACACCTTTATATGTGTACTTACTTTGTATTTATGTCTGCAATTGTTTTAGATGATATTACAAATCACATATATACAGGTTTCTAAATAAATATTTTTCCTTATTGCATAGGATATTTTATACTTCACAAAGGAGCTCTGTTAGAATTTAGATACAGGTTTCATCCTATCACTCCTTTGCATATGAATGAAAGACATTAAGTAAAATAAATTTGTCTGTTATTAACTTCATATTTGGAGTCCAAGTCTTCTTAGTCACTCTCCAACTAAGAACTGTTACCATATTTTTTTTT
>NW_023239006.1:0-1183 GCF_002007445.2 Ailuropoda melanoleuca | reverse complement strand
GGTAAACGGTAATGTGAAAATTGGCCTCATACAGACGTACAACCTTTTGGAAGGTTTGAGCATGTCTACCAATCAGTATAGTTCTCATTATTTTTTTTAAGATTTATTTATTTATTTGAGAAAGAGAGAGAGAGAGAGCAAGGGGAGGGGCAGAGGGGGAGGGAGAGAATCTTAAGCAAACTGTGCGGAGGGCAGAGACCAACGCAGGGCTCAATCCCACAAACCTGAGATCACAACCTAAGTGGAAATCAAGAGTCAGACGCTCAACCAACTGCCTCCCAGGGGCCCAATTTCTCATTACTTTAAATTGTTGTGATAATGCTGTCAGTCCTGCCTCCCGCTGACCACAGGTGCATGACTGAATGGGAATCCATCTCTGTCTCTGTCTCTCTCTGTCTTTTTCTCTCTCTCCTTCTCTTTTTACCTAGGTGCACTGTCTCCACGAGTTTGTTGGGGGACAGATTCTGTGCCTTAAAGATGGAGCTAGCAAAGATTATGCAAGATGCAAGTGCAGAAGAAGAGCAGGGAACAGAGAAACTTCACAACCCCTGAGAGAGTGACTGCCTGGGCTCTCAATGACTTTGCCAGCACCATCAACCCAGTTCCTAGAAACTTAGCTGTGCTTCCTATTCTGTTCAGGATCAAGGATCCTGCCAATAAGCCCCTCTCTCCTTGAATTAGTTTGAGGGAGCATCTCAGATCTAACAAAGGTAACCAGCTGGTTTATATGAGGCTGAAGGTCTCTCCACCACGTTCCTGATAAGTGCATTCAGACTTTGCTTGATTACCTTTTATGACAGCAAACTCATTATCTTACAATGTCGCTCATGCCATTTCTGAATTACTCAGGTACATAGGTGGAAATAAGTGCTTCCATCAATTAATTAATCAATTAATGGCATTAAGTCAAGGCTGAGGATGCAGATATAACCAAAGCAAGGAAGGCTGGTCACAATCCTGTTATACATCCTTCCCCCAAACTCTCCCCTGCAGGTTGGCAGCCCATGCACACACCACTGGATCAGGAGTAGAGCCCTTTTTGTCACCTTGACCTCTGCTTGGATTTGGACCACCAGAAGGATAGCATCAAAAGAAAGACAGGAAATTACTCAGGAAATAGTACAAAGCACTATGTCTGACTCTATTGAATTATAGCTGGGGAATCATTAAAAAAAAAAAAAAA
>NW_023239005.1:0-1183 GCF_002007445.2 Ailuropoda melanoleuca | reverse complement strand
GTGAAAGCCAACAAGCACCAGATCAAGCAGGCCGTCAAGAAGCTGTATGATATTGACGTGGCGAAGGTCAACACCTTGATCAGGCCCGATGGAGAGAAGAAGGCATATGTCCGTCTCGCTCCAGACTACGATGCACTAGATGTGGCCAACAAGATTGGAATCATCTGAGTGAAATCTTGCCAGAATTGCTCAAATGCAGCTCCGAAAACATTTGTACAAGTGGTTTGCAAATCGATCTGCAAAACTGTACAAACCTTTGTACAAGAATTTTACAATAAATTATCCTGAACACCACTGCAATTTCCACCCCTGCTTTCAAACCTAAAAACTTTGGTAATGGGAGAGCATGAAAATAATTGTACTGATTATAACCTGACCCAATCAGTTTTTTTTAATTGGCCCGGTTGTGTCTGATTCTCGGCAACTGCCCAGGCAAGTCCCTGCAGTTTTCTTGGCAAGGTTTTTTGGAAGTGGTTTGCCCTTGCCTCCTTCCCAGGGCTGAGGGAAAATGACTGGCCCAGGGTCACCCAGCTGGCTTTGTGCCCAAGGCAGGACTAGGAACTCATGGTCTCCCAGTTTCCAACCTTAACCACTACACCAAACTGGCTTTTGGCTTAATCATAAAGGATCATAAACAATTAAGCCCTGATCAAGGAGGCCGGTGCTTCATATGCAGTAAGCGCAGAATTTGTGAATTAGTGAGGAGAAGCCTCTGATTGGCTAGAAACTGGCAAGTCACCAGCCAAAGAATAATTTACTCTCATTTCCAATTCATTCCCTTTCTTTTCATTCCTGGTGATCAAAGAAGGTTGGTTATGCAGTTGTGTGATTGCGTTTGATGTAGGCTGGAGTCCCGCTGAGGAGGAGGAAGAGTTCTTTATATTGCAAATGCTTGCCTTAGTGGGCTTAGTAACCCATTCCCACCCCCAGAATAAAGAACAAGATGTAAAAATGGTCAGACTGGGATAGTTGGAGGACCATCAGGCTCTTAAGAGATTCAGTTCCGTGTTTGCAAATCCTTAGCATGTTGTCAGGCCTTGTTTTCTGGAATTTGAGTGCCACAGTTATTTCAGCATTGTTTCGACTGTTCAGTTTGTTGCTATGGGGAGAGCATTTAAACAGTTGGAGATGAGCAGTAATACAAATTTAAAAAATAATAAACCTTTGACTTTTTAAAAAAAAA
>NW_023239004.1:0-1183 GCF_002007445.2 Ailuropoda melanoleuca | reverse complement strand
GGTTGGAAATACATTTTAGGAAAACATAAAGCAAATGTGTTACAAGAATGGAACTTGAAAGGTAAAAAGGATGATTGTGTTATCATCGGACATAATACACTCTGATTCAGAGATTGACATGAGATTCAACGATCAATGCTATGTTTTAGATAGAATGGTGGTGGAGAAGGCCAGACCTGTGCTTGAAACTGGTTCTGGGCTTGAACCTTAGTGTCTCCAGTATGCACAATAAAATGTGTGTAATAACACTAACCGGGCAGATTTACTGTCATGATTAAATGAAATAAGGTCCAGTACCTAGGATAGACTAGTTGCTCAGCAAGCAAAAGTTATTTTTTTCCATTTATATTAACAGTAGTGACAAAGAAAACAAATCCTACCAAAATTTGAATAAATCTGTTCTCCCTAGATCCGAGAAGTCTGTTTATATTGATTTAGAGTGAAAAATATCTATTACATCTCTGATGAGAACATCATATTTCAAAGTTTAGACCATTATAGGGAGTCTCATGGGAGGTAATCCACTTGGAGATTCAGTTTAACAAAAAAGTTATTTCTGTGGATATTTTAATCTTTTATGTTGTTAATCATCTCTGTAGACTGGGAGCCTATTGGAAATTTATTATCATAATGGATGTGCTTTGCTTATTCTGGCAATCTGGGCAGTTTTAGTGAACAATGAAATTTTGGAAATCATGAAAATAATAAAATATAGATAAATTGGAGCTGCAATGAGTAAACTTTAATAACAATCTAAGCAACAGCCTGCAAAGCAAGCTTGAGATCCTGTCACAGAGCAGAAGACGTGAGCTCTGGCTCTCACTTCCTCTGTAACTCAGCGAAAAGCATTATTTGTGGTTCTCATGTAAGTGTATCACTGTGAGCTTTACTAATTTCACATTTGACAATATCTTTCATGTTCATCTCTTTTTCCTTCAACGATGGCGTATCTTACATGGTTCTTCCTTTTCAGAGTCTTCCCTACCCATGACGAGGCCTGCTTTTCCTTCCTGCATCGAGCTCCACCAACTCTTCTCCCCCATTGTCATCGACAAAAGCCCATGTCGCTGTGCGGTCAGCAAGTCCTTTAAGTCGGGGTATGAGGTTTAGGATTCCACGGTAATATCCTGTTTCATCCAGCAATAGTCTATGCCATGGAACTCTAGAAGGAAAAAGATTGACT
>NW_023239003.1:0-3779 GCF_002007445.2 Ailuropoda melanoleuca | reverse complement strand
TTGTTATTTGCAGAAGGAGGAAAAGTGGTTGTAAGCATGTACAATATACCTACGATTAGTTGAAATGCACTTACATATAAGCAGATCTTTATGATTTACAAACTCAGAAGGCAAATTTAAGAAATTTTAAAAAATGCTATTCATTTAGAATCAGTAATCCTTTCCATTTCTTTTGAGGAAGGAGACTATACTGTATTGATTTAGTATGATACACTGGGAAAAAGAGAACTAAATGTATTACCTTTAAAATTTAGAGACTTAACTTTATGGAATAATTTAATTTGCATTTGCCTTTGTGTTAACAACATCATTGTATATAGTACACTATATATCATATTGTTCCACTTGTCCTTCAATAGGCCACAGTATCTTAACTGCTATTGTTCTAATTCAGAAAATCAGAGCAATTAATATTTATCTCTTCAATCTGAAACAATGATTAGTAGTTTGATAAAACATTAATATTGGGGCACCTGGGTGACACAGTGGTTAAGCGTTTGCCTTCGGCTCAGGGTGTGATCCCGGCATTATGGGATCGAGCCCTGCATCGGGCTCCTCTGCTATGAGCCTGCTTCTTCCTCTCCCACTCCCCCTGCTTGTGTTCCCTCTCTCGCTGGCTGTCTCTATCTCTGTCGAATAAATAAATAAAATCTTTAAAAAAAACATTAATATTAGCTTCTTGATAAAAAGTTGGCATTTGNTGTGTTCCCTCTCTCGCTGGCTGTCTCTATCTCTGTCGAATAAATAAATAAAATCTTTAAAAAAAACATTAATATTAGCTTCTTGATAAAAAGTTGGCATTTGTTTGGTGCCTCGGTTGTCATGATATAGGCACTGCTAGATCCTAATTTATTCCATTCTCCAGTATTTAACTTTATATCTCAACCATCAACAGAAAGCCAAGGATTATATATGTACATCCATCCCAGAGTTTCCTGAGAACGCTTTGTAGGGGCCTCTCTCATGGCCAAGATGTGGACAAAGGTTTGGGCTGGCAGAATTAAGTAGATGGCTGTATGCTGTGAGGGGCACAGCAACAGATCCGTCTGCTGTGGAGAGTGGAGCATCTGTGGCTAACAAAGTAATAAGTGAAATTGCAATCACATTTAGTATCAGTGTTGAAAGCCTGTTCAGATATTGACTGTGTGGGGAAAAGTGTCCAATCATATGGCTGAATTTGTCAAAGGAAACAAAACATAAAATCAACAGCCTTTTTAAATGTCAGTACCAGGCTTGAAAAGGGCAATGCAGTTCCTTATGCTCGACCTGAGTGCAAGGAAGTACCTACTCATCTCTGAGTTGTGCTGTGTGGTCTCTTGAGAGACTTTCCAGTCATTCTGAGATTCTCTCTCTGCCAACATAAAGCTTGAGCAGTGTTTCACTGTGTTCTTTATCTCCCTCCTTATACACATTCTGACTGAATACACAGCCCTGATTCATGGCTACTTACGCTGTTCACTTGATATGGGGTTTTAGAGAAGCCTTCGATTTACTTATGAAATTATTAGTATTAGCTTTAATGTACTTCAGGCCCTTTGCTTACTCATTCACGAAAATCAATCAGCCCGTCCTCTATTAGCAGCCTACTTCGTAGTGATGACGAGACACGTGATCACTGTTCCACGAAGAGCGCAGTTTTTATTCATGTGACTTATATTTTGAATAATACTGTTATTGGGCACTAAAATTATTAGATACCATTTATGAGTGTCTACTTAAAGCCTAACACAGTGCTAGGTGTTTCACATATATTTGTTTCAGCCATCTCAATGGGTTCACAAAGTGTTGCTCTACATATTTAAAATTCAGAAACCGAGGATCAGAGGTTATATTACTGTATCAAAAGCAGTCTAACCGAGAGATTTCCATTCTTGTCTTTGTGCCAAGATCTTGATTCTTTGAGCCTTTGGACATCCATAGAGAGGTCTAGGGAAGCTAGAGCCCCAGGATGGGTCTCACTGGACCACCAGGTAAGGCTTTTTTATTCCTTTCAGTGTGCTTTACAGATGTGGTCCTTCTCTATGAATGCCATCAATGGGAAGTTTGGAAAGCTTCAAGACCCGCAGAAGTGCTGGAATTTCAGCTGAAGCCTGTCTAAGTTCAAAGATGCATTATTTTGCCTTATCATGGCTGATTATGTGTTTTGTTTTGTTTTGAAACTCTAACTTTGTTTATGCTCTGAGTTTAGGACTCTTTATTTTTATGACTGGTTAAAAGTACTGGACCGGCGCTTCTACCAAAACAATGAAAGTAAGAGACCCGGAGTAGTTAGAATATGTACTGGGTATTCGGAAAGATCGCAAAGACGAGCAAGCTAGGAGTGCTTACTTACAACAGACTGCGAGTCTTTGATATAGCATATGCTGTGTCAAGAAGGGTATAAGGGGAGAGTTTTAGAGTATTGAGAAAGGATGAATCACTTTCAGGGAAGGGACTGATTGGTGGAAACATACTGAGTGATATCCAAACATACATGCATATCAGTTTATATTAGAAATTTTTTACGTTTAATGTTCCTTGGGCTCTTCTCCAATGGTGGCATTGTTCTGATGTAAAATTCGCATTAATCCACTCATTTGTGTACAATGAGTATGAAATGACCTGCCACCCTTCAGTGACATTGTTCTTCTTTAATCTCTTTCTAGCTCCATTTCTGTCTATGTACAGTATTTGGTGTGCTATGTTGAATGCAAATATGTAAATAATAGCATCTGACCTAAGAAACAGACAGTAACTTTAAGTTATTTTGCACCAAACAATCCAGTAACATTTATATTTTTACAATTTCACCCAAAAGATATTGTCTTAGGAGCCAACAAAGAATCAATCTCTCTCCCTCTCTTTTCTTTCCCCCCCACCGTGTGTGTGTGTGTAGTGCTTGTGGTGACTGCTGATAGCAGCATGCAAGTTTACCATTTCTTCCTTTAAATTAGAAATGCTTTATTATTCATCTAGCTTGTCAGATTAAATTCACTCTTCCCTATATATAAGAATGTTAGATCATTCGGAGGCTTGAGAGTTGAACTCCTTCAAGTCTATCATTTGACACTTAGGTTAATTCAACAGTGATGCTTTAAAATCAGTGCTGTAGGGGCGCCTGGGTGGCACAGTGGTTAAGCATCTGCCTTCGGCTCAGGGCGTGATCCTGGCGTTATGGGATCGAGCCCCACATCAGGCTCCTCTGATATGAGCCTGCTTCTTCCTCTCCCACTCCCCCTGCTTGTGTTCCCTCTCTCACTGGCTATCTCTATCTCTGTCAAATAAATAAATAAAATCTTTAAAAAAAATAAAATCAGTGCTGTAGACTAGAACTTACTTTGTTGATGAATATGTTCTATATATTTACTGTCCAATAAGATAGTTGCTAACCACATTTGACTTTTGAGCACTTTAAATGAGACTAGTGCAACTGAGGAAGTGACTTTTAAACACTGTTTAGTTTTAATTTAAATTTAAGAAGTCATATGTAATTAGTGAGTACCAAGTGGACAGTGTAGCTTTAAGTGATAGATAAGGTCATGTTTATAAGGCTTTTGGACAAATGTGTGTACAAATGAGGAAACTTGCCGTTCATTATCTTAGAACTGCTGTGTTTTTATCTTATAGTTACTTAGATGCAAATTTTAGAATACCAGTGGGGTTTCAGTTACCCATTTGTGTGACAACCTCCAAAGTAACGGAAGTCACTGCTTGGCCCATTATATTGTGCTTAAAGCAGACCCAGTAATTAGCGGGAGAAACACAGAGAAGAGTGTTTCGAAATTCAAACGTGCCTCAAG
>NW_023239002.1:0-1183 GCF_002007445.2 Ailuropoda melanoleuca | reverse complement strand
AGCTGAGTAATATTCCATTGTGTATATGGACCACATCTTCTTAATCCAGTCATCTGTTGAAGGGCATCTCGCCTCCTTCCACGATTTAGCTATCGTGGACAATGCTGCTATGAACATTGGGGTGCACATGGCCCTTCTCTTCACTACATCTGTATCTTTGGGGTAGATGAGATAGATATTAAACCAATGTTTTCGCATTCACCGTTTGCAACAGCCTCGTAAGGGAGGTTCCACTGCATCCCCACTTCATAGATGAGAACACTGAGTCTCAGGGAGCTAAGGCATTGGACCCAAGATCACTTGACTGGTAAATGGAGGAGCAGAGATTCAAACCCAGGCAGTCTGGTTCTGAGTCAGCTCTCGAACCCACCGTGTTCTAGCTCAGATCATGAAGGCTCTAATCCATGGACCACGTTACATGGCATGAGAACCTTTTTCTCCCCATGCCATTCTTCCCCCAAATTCACTACAAGAAATATTTATGCAGAATCAGTCATGCATCAGGTCTACTCTAGACACAGAAGATCCAGGAAGACCTAACTCACCTCTGCTTTCTGGGGAGAATCATGCAGACTAGTCAAGGAGACAAACAAGTAATGGCATTAAACTGGGCTCAGTTAGCAAAACACATAGAGGGAGTCCTCATTTTCTATTAATATGGGTCCAGGGAAGCTCAGCAATGGACATTTTGCAAAGTCAAATGGAACCTTTATAAAAGACCAACAGAAATGTTAGAGACACAAAGCACTAAAATCATTTTTCCTAAATGTTTTGTTGTTGTAATAGAACCAATCATTTACATCACCAATTTTAATGTGGGTTTTGACAACTTTTCCTGGATCAGAGTTTGGGAGTATTTGGAGATTTCCATGATATTGAGCAAATATCTGAAAAATGATACTGAGAGTGTTGGCTGTAATAGCATCTCAATAAGAAACAGATGGTACGTTCACATTTGGACAGTTGTAGGGGGACCTACTTTAAAGATGAATTGCAAGGTATGGGGGTGTAACCTCAGCCAGTGAGAACAGAGCTGTTATCATACCTAGCCCTAGGGAATGAGGGAACATTCTGACCTGGAAGGGGAGTCATGTAGAGAGGGATACTTTGGGAGAAACAGAAATCTTCAGCATGAGATACAACCAGCCCAGGGCAACCCAGAAGGGAGCGATGTGGGGGAATA
>NW_023239001.1:0-1183 GCF_002007445.2 Ailuropoda melanoleuca | reverse complement strand
TTTTTTTTTAAGAGAAGCCAAGAATCCTTTCTGTGAGCTTCAGTTTTATAGTGTGTGTTTTGTTCTCCTTGAGAGGACCTCATAAATCAATTGGACACATTTTGCTATAAAAGAAATATTTTATGTGTGAAGTACTTTCTTCAAGATTTTCTCTTTTATCAGGGATTTGTAAAAGTGCAAAATGACACGTGGGTATAATTGGTTGGCCATAGTCCTTAACGGTGGGCGTCATATATCTTTGCTTATGCAAAATTTATTTGAGTGTCAGAACTTTATTTAAGTGGGTAAGGTGGGGAAAAGCTTCCCTGAAGACGTTGTATATGAAAAAAAGAAGATTCTGTGCTTTAAAAAACTTCTGGCAAAACTTTGCAGCCCTATACTGGTAGGATTCTACCCACAGCATCCTGAAGTATGTCCTTGACGGAAACCAAATCTCGCCATTTTATTAAGTCAGTAATATCCCCAGAAATCTCTGAGAAGAAGCCCAATTCATTTTCAGCGTCCCAAATAGTAAAAATTAATAAAAAAGATTTAACTCACTTAAAAACATCAAAAAACCAAATTGCCGTTGTTACGTTCGCCGTGAAAACACTGGGCGCCGTGTGTCAACGCTTCTTTTCCTTTTTCCTCTCAGTGACGCATATGTCTGCTGTGTTGACTGTTCTGACTGAATATATTTTTAACTTTTAAAAGACTTGTCTCTTCACTGAAAAATAGTTTGACTTTTTGTCAAAATGGTCAAAACAATCTCGGTGTTTGAAGTCGTGTTATTTGAAGATGTGGGCCTGTCTTTTAAAAGCCAGCCCCCAAGGAGAGTGTTGACATACACGTTTCAGTTGTCTGTGACTGTGTCAAACTCCCACACTCAGAGAGATATGACACCAGCCTTGCCATCTCCTCGGTTCTGTGGACACATGGACAGGCTCAGCTGGACAGTTGGTCTTGGGGTTTCCCAAGCACCCGTGGTCAGGTGGGAGCTGGGGTTGGAGTCATCCCCAGCCATGAGGAGTCTGCATATCCAAGATGGTGCACCCACAAGGCTGACATTAGATGCTGGCCATCAGCTGGGAGGTTGGCTGGGACTGCAGGTGGGACATGGTTCAGGCCTCTCATTGCTTAGGAACTAGGTTCTGAGGCATGTGTCCCAAAAGAGAGCATTCCAAGGACCCAGGTGGAAGCCAGA
>NW_023239000.1:0-1183 GCF_002007445.2 Ailuropoda melanoleuca | reverse complement strand
CCAGGGGTACCATGCACTTCCTGGAATACCCTACTTAGCCAGCAGCATCTCACCTTAAGCCACTGTCCACCACCTCTCCCCCCCGAAATGGAAAGTCCTGTTCACCCCTTGACTTACAGGGACTCAAATCTCCCTCATTCTGCAGGGATTCGCTCCAGACCAGCAGGCCCCAGAAGACTTTTTAGTTCTTCAGCCTTCATGGAGTTCTTTCTTCTGGTACTTGGTGGTCAAGGAAAGTTGACGATTACAATTTGCCAGGTTCCTTTCCCACTAGCCTGTGCAAAGGGAGTTGTTCGTGTTTGTTCTCACTGCACTTTGCTCCCTCTTTGTGACTTCTAACACATCCAGTTTTTACCTTGCACGCCCTCCCACACGCGCGCAGAAACGCAACACACGCGAGCGCGCGCGCACACACACACAGAAGCAGGCAGTGGTTTGGGGTTCAGCCTGAAGCTCACAGAGCCTGGGCAAATGTTTCCCAGAGAGCAATCTGGCTAACCTATGTAGTTGAACTTAAAAGAAACCTAGACAGGAGCGTCCGGCTGGCTCTGTTGGACTAGCATGTGACTCTTGATCTCGGGCTCGTGAGTTCGAGCCCCAAGCTGGGAGTAGAGATTACTATTAAAAAATAAATAAATAAATAACTTAAAAAACCAGCAGCCTAGCGGGACTTTGCCCTCTCTTTCAAGGACCCGCTGATTGCGGAGGCCCGTTCTTGTACTGACTTGGCCCGGCGGCCCTGGGAACAGGTGTGGGGAGGCTGGCTGGCTGACGATGTCCAGAAGGGCCAAGGCAGCGAGACATTTGGGCTCCCTATACGTGAACATATGTCTGCTTTTCAAAAACCTTTTCGAAGAAGGTCCAGAGAAGAGATCGTGTTGGGTCCTTGGAAACGGAATCAAGAAGTGGCTTCAGAGGAGCCGGGTTCCGGGTTCGGGCCTGCCCCCTCCCCGCTGGCCTCCCATGGCCCAAGGCCTCTCGGGGACCCGCACTGCCGCGTGCCACCGGCAGGTGTCTCTCTCCTGGCTCTGGAGCCCGCGGTGAACTCACCAAATGGAGGCCCCGGGAGGCGGGGGCAGCGCGGGGCCAGTGCACGCCGCGCCGCCCTCTGTCCCCGCCACATTTCGCCCGATCCTCACCTTTGAAACACTTGGTAGCCGCGCGGGGCGGGCGGGAGCCAGAG
>NW_023238999.1:0-1183 GCF_002007445.2 Ailuropoda melanoleuca | reverse complement strand
AGGGAGAGGACCAAGAGGAGGAAGAGGGATGGGGGGGGAATGAGGAAGAGGAGGAGGGGAGGGGAAGAGGGGGAGAAGGAGGGCGAGGAAAAGGAAAAGGAGGAGAGCTGAGGCTAGGGGGATGGGGGTGCTGGGACAGGGAGGTAGGGAAGGGAGGGCAATTCATGAAGGTGGAGACCCGACACACGCCCCTCCCAAGACCCCGACCTGACACCTGCTGGCCCCCAGGGACGTGAGGAAGTTCAAGGAGACCAAGAAGCAGTTTGACAAAGTTCGAGAGGACATGGAGCTGTCCCTCGTGAGGAATGCCCAGGCCCCACGGCACCGTCCCCATGAGGTGCAGGAGGCCACAGGTGCCTTGACCCTCACCCGGAAGTGCTTCCGTCACCTGGCGCTGGATTATGTGCTGCAGGTCAGCCATTGGGCAAGGAGTGGTCAGGCCTGGAGGGGGTGGGAAGCTGCTCCTGTGTTCCTACAGACAGAGCGGGTGTCCAGAGGGGCCCCTCTGGCTCCAGAAAACCTCAGATGCTAGATCTTGGGAAGGAATGGGGCGAGGGGGTGCCCAGGCAAAGACACAGCAGTGGGGGTACAGGCCACAGGGGGTGGGCGAAGGCCTTGAAGATCTTGCTGAGGGGTGTTGGGGGGCCTAGAAGCAGGTGTGAGAATTTCTCTTTGCTCGTGGGAGGAGCCCAAAGTCCTGACGTGGGGAAGGACTCCTTGACCATGGGAGGGTGAGGCTGGCACAAGTGCAGGGAGCTGAAGATGAGCTGGGGTCTCAGGGAACCATAAGCAGCCCGAGATGACTCTGTGGTAAGGGACAGGCCATGGGCTACCTCAGCCCCAACACCCTCCACCTGTTCACCCCTCCCCTGGCAGATCAATGTCCTCCAGGCCAAGAAGAAGTTTGAAATCTTGGATTCTGTGAGTGATTGGTGAAGGGGTGGGGTGGGGCATCGCCTCGAGGACAGGCTTGTGCTGTGTGCCGGATGTGAGTACACCTGTTGGGTCCTTGGGTCTCTGTCCTGAGGGCCTGGCCTCCCCTGTGCCGCGCCTACAGATGCTGTCCTTCATGCACGCCCAGTACAGCTTCTTCCAGCAAGGGTACAGCTTGCTGCACCAGCTGGACCCCTACATGAAGAAGCTGGCAGCTGAGGTGAGCGAGGGCGGTGGCGGGGGGCGGGGG
>NW_023238998.1:0-1183 GCF_002007445.2 Ailuropoda melanoleuca | reverse complement strand
TATATATATATATATGTAAAGCCCAACAATATATATGTACCTTTAATGTTAAAGACCTAAGTTCTGTGGCATATTTATTGCCAATATATTCCCCACCTTGGCAGTATGCTCTTCAGTCAGTACACTTTGTGATATGATAAATTCAAAAATTTTATTCAATCTATTCAAGCAATCTTTTGTGATTGCTTTGATTTTTTAAAAAAGTCCTCCTACCAAAGACCAGATAATCATTTGATTGTTTTTAGTTTTTATTTATTTTTTAAAGATTAAAAAAAATTTTAAGTAATCTCTATGCCCAATGTGGGGCTCAAATGCATGACCCTGAGATCAAGAGTTGCATACGCTTTCAACTCAGCCAGCCAGGTGCCCCTAATTCAGTTGTTTTTAAAAGATTCCAGGGCGCCTGGGTGGCTCAGTCGGTTAAGCATCTGCCTTCAGCTCAGATCATGATCCTGGGGTCCTGGGATCAAGCCCTGCATCAAGCTTCTCCCTCTGTCTCTGCCTGCCATTCCCCCCGCTTGTGCTCTAATCAAATAAGTAAAATCTTAAAAAAAAAAAAATTCTAGTTTGCATGTTCTGGAAACTCAAAGTATTATTGTTACTTCAAATAAAATGTAGGGAGTTGTTATTTTAAATAAAATGTAGAGAAGTAGAAGGGCCACCTGACTGGCTCAAGTCCATAGAGCATGTGACCCTTGATCTTGGGGGCATTAGTGAGAGCCCCACCCTGGGTGTAGAAAAGTTGAAATGGAACATTTTTGTCGTGGAGGCATATTGCTGGATATATATTCTCTGCATATATATGATTATATATTTAGAATTTAAGGATTTATAACTAAAAGCTATTTTTTATAATTTAAAATTATTTTAAAACTATGAGTATTTTTGCACATTGTTTTTTCCCCAAACAGTAACTGAATTTCAAGAATTAGATCTTTGTGTGAAAATTACTGTCATGTTTTTGAGAGGTAAAGCAATTTCAAGACATAATGTTAAATTCTTTTGATTTCTAAGAGATATACAATGTGCATAATTAATAATGAGAGATGCCAGTTATTGGATGCATTCAGTGAGCTAGGTATTGGGATTTACTCATTTAAAAAAATAACCTGGATAGGGGCGCCTGGGTGGCACAGCGGTTGGGCGTCTGCCTTCGGCTCAGGGCGTGATCCCGGCGTTATGG
>NW_023238997.1:211-1134 GCF_002007445.2 Ailuropoda melanoleuca | reverse complement strand
AAACTATGTCCATTCAAATACGATCTCTGATAATCAACTTTGTATATTTACAACCTTTTCTTCCAAATAAAGTAGAGGGTAGGAAATTCTAAAAAAGAACGTATAAAATANAACGTATAAAATTAATTCTACAGGTAAACACCAAACACAGGTTTGAACTGCATGGGTCCACTTATACACAAAATTTTTACAGTACAGTACTAACAATGTATTTTTCTTTTCTTATGAA
Organism: Ailuropoda melanoleuca; assembly: GCF_002007445.2. Classification (NCBI taxonomy): domain Eukaryota; kingdom Metazoa; phylum Chordata; class Mammalia; order Carnivora; family Ursidae; genus Ailuropoda; species Ailuropoda melanoleuca. Next base: position 905 of record NW_023238997.1, on the reverse strand, counting down.
TTTCTTAATGATATTTTCTCTTCTCCCGCTTACTTTAAGAATACAGTACATGTGCGTATGGCATACAAAATATATGCCTATTGACTGTTTACATTATTGTTAAAGCTTCTGGTCAGCAGTAGGCTATTGTAGTTAAGTTTTGGGGGAGTCAAAAGTTATACACAGATTTTTGTCCGTGCCAACAGTCAGTGTCCTTAACCCCCATGTTGTTCAAGGGTCAATTGTGCTGTTCAAAATTTTTTTTTTCATATTCTGTATTAGAGTGACTGCTAGTATTTTTACCATTATCACTGATGGCATGTGTTGACCATTATTAAATTGGTATAAACATTTCTATCTTAAATGCTCTACTTCTGTTTCATTACATTTCATGTATCTTTCTAATATACAAAGAACTGTTGGGGGGGCTGAAAGAGGGCCACTCAAAATGGCAGACACCCAAGATGGTCGAATCTCCCGCCAGAACTCCTGCTGCAGCCACGTCATCCCCAGTAAACCTAAATGTAAGCGGGAAACAGAAACTCTCCGCCCGGGACTCTAGCTGACCAATGGGCTACTTGCAACCAGGCATAGTTACCAAAAAAGGAAAATCCTATCAGTTCTCCTACCTCCTCACCTTCCCCCAGCGGTGCCCAATAAAAACCCTCGCTGCCCTGCCCTGGGCGCGACCTCCCCACTCCCCCCTCCGGAGTCC
>NW_023238997.1:0-176 GCF_002007445.2 Ailuropoda melanoleuca | reverse complement strand
TGCACACAATAAAGTTCCTCCTAAAGGACACCCTCGCTGCCCTGCCCTGGGCGCAACTTCCCCGACCCATCGCTCTTTCCCGAGTCGCGGAACCTCGCCTGAGGGTGCTTGCAATAAGGCTCATCCTCTGGACCACGTTTGCCTTTGCGGTCTCCATTTATTTGCGGCAAGAGAAA
>NW_023238996.1:0-1183 GCF_002007445.2 Ailuropoda melanoleuca | reverse complement strand
GGGGGGGGGGGGGGGGGGGGGGAGGCATGGAGCAAACTTTCCCTCACTGCCCCCGGAAGGAGTCAACCCTGCCAACATCCTGACCTCAGGCTTCTAGGCTCCAGAACTGTGGAAAATAAATTTCTGTTGTTTAATCCATTTAGTTTGTGGCACTTCATTATGGAAGTCGGAGGAAATGAATGCAATTATCTATCTATATTTGGGCATCTCCCTGTGTAAAGCATAGATGAAATCCAAAAATACACCAAGAAGTTATCTAGCTACAATAGCTGTCATGGACAGATGCAAACATGAGTACTGTGTTACCATTAGGCCCTCACAGACAGCCTGTTCATTCACTTTTAACTTACAGTTCTATTAACTGTCTTTTTGTTTTTCAAATCCATAACTGTAACAAATGATTGTAAGGGCCAAGAGGAGTTTCCATCTAGACACTGACCTGGAAGGTAGCAGTATACACTGATAAGATGGCAAGGCAGGAGAAGTCAGAGCACCCAGGAATAACAGTGTCAGAGACAGTCAGGGAACATTGCTGCATATAAAGAAGCCAGACTGAACAAGATGAGCAGGGAGGGCCTGGCTCATCATCCATAGACTCTGCCTTGGAGTCTCCCTTCCTCGAACTCTCCAGAGCCCGTTCCTTCATCCCATTCCCTATCTTTGCTTTGATTTGCTCCAGGTATTGTTGTACAGGCTTATATTCTGGTTTCACTTTTCTAATTGTCCTTTCTGGCTCAACCATGCTCTCCTTTGTGAATTTTTAAACTGGTGAGTCCAATGGTTCAGTATGTATCCTGCACCCAAACAAGTTTTTCTTCCAAGCTCCCTTCTGCCAGCCAAGGGAAGTAGGACTCATTTGTTAAAATGCCCATGACCACAAAAAGCAAAGTGATGAGGAACTCATTAGGGTGGAGGCGTACATTCTTGAACACATGACTCAAGGGCATCACCGTATTTCACAAAGTACTATGATTATCACAGTGACCCTGGGTCATAAAAATATTAAAAAGACAACTACATGTGTAATCATACAGCTTAGGAAAGCTTCTGCTTTTGCTGTATAAATCATTAAAAGCTCAGTTGCCTTAAAGTCATGGTGTCTGAATTAACTCCTTATGGGTATTGGAGAGCTGTTTCTGCCTCTCTGTGTTTTGTGTTCTCTCCCTCTTTCTTTCTTTTTTTT
>NW_023238995.1:0-1183 GCF_002007445.2 Ailuropoda melanoleuca | reverse complement strand
TCTCCGCACGGCTGTGCCGCAGCGCAGTATTTTCCCCTTTTTCTGTGCCCTTTTTCTTCCATCATTCTTTAAACACTGCCACACTCCCCCCAAAAGGCTCATATATTATACCTTCTCCTCTCTAAGTCTGGGCAAGGAGATAGAGAGGATTTCGAACACTACTGTTCTCGGCCAAACACTGTGTCCAGTGGGCATTCGGTACATTTTCATTTAGTCTGTCTGAGTCATTCTTACATGGAGATCATGTTTTAGTACTAACGGGCTTCAGGGTTTGTGTACGAGAACACAGATACAACGCCGCTCAGAAGCCCCCGTGATTGTGAGGATCTAAAGCACTTTCTGAACAGGGTGACGGTGAGGCAAGCCCATTCTGTGAGTAATCCCAGTGTTTCCAAAACAAGGTTATAACTCAAATAAAAGCACATCTTCTAGGTCACAGGTAGTTCTGTCAAATGCCTTGTTAACATGTCTTCTTTTCCCTCCCAGTTGTGTTTGTCATTGGCAGTGGAATGTACAAGAAGTTTCAGCCCCAGGGTAATATCATGGGTAAAGTTGTCAAGTGCATTGGTGTAAGTATTTTGGGAGTTCTCTCTCTCGAAGACATTTTGTCACCCCAGAACCTTCTACCTCCTTTAAAGTAAAATGCAATGGCGCTTTGACTCTTCTTTAAACATTATATTGTTGTTCTTGGCTGTTTAGATAAATTGAAGTTTCTTGTAAAACTCACCAAAAGGAAAAGGACACAAACAGAACTCAAACAGGGAGGGATAGAAAGGGCTCTCAAACTGTTAAATTAGATCAGGAGTCAAAGAAAGGCAAAACAGCGAGATTCTTCAGCCATCAAATCCCTGGCTGAGGTCAAGAAGGCAAGAAGCCGGAGGGGAGAGGTGGGCTTTGGGGCTGCGTATCAATGGTATCAACGGTCTCAAGTGTGGGAAGTGTCAGCCGTGCTACTTTTAGGAATCAAGGCAAAGAAAATAACTTTTTAAAATTAACACACAAAATGGGGGCACCTGGGGGGCTCCGTCAGTTAAGTGTCTGCCTTCAGCTCAGGTCATGATCCCAGGGTCCTGGGATCGAGTCCCGCATCGGGCTCTCTGCTCATCTGGGAGCCTGCTTTTTCCTCTCCCTCTGCCTCTGCCTGCTGCTCCCCCTGCTTGTGCTCTCTCTCTCTCTCTCTCTC
>NW_023238994.1:0-1183 GCF_002007445.2 Ailuropoda melanoleuca | reverse complement strand
CCACGGGTCCTGTCCCCGTGCTTTAATAAACCACCAATTTTGCACCAAAGACGCCTCAAGAATTCTTTCTTAATCGTCGGCTCCGGACTCCACCCCACTGAACTTCAAGAATTCTTTCTTAATCGTCGGCTCCGGACTCCACCCCACTGAACCTCGCGAGTATTCCGTGTCCTCATCACGGAGATGGATGGTGATGACGGCTGCTCAGCAGTGAAAATGTACTTATGCCACTGAACTGTACACTTAAAAATGGCCAGGATGGGAAAGTTTATGCTATGTGTATTTTGCCACATTTAAACAAAAGAAATAGATAACCCGAATAACCCTATATCTATTAAAGAAATGGACTTTACAGTTAAAATCCTTCCTACAAAGAAAACTCCAGGCATAGAAGGTGTCACTGAACATTTTTCAAGCATTTTAGGGAAGAAATAATATCACCTCTACACAAACACTTGCAAAAATTTGAATACTTCCCAGCCATTCAATGGGACCAGCATTACTCCAATACCAAAACCAGATAAAGACATTACAGAAAAAGAAAACTAAAGACCAATATCCCTTATGAACACAGATGTAAAAATTCTAAACATTATTTTAGCAAATTTAGTCCAACAATATATTAAAAAGATAATATATCACAACCAAGTGGAGTTTATTCCAATAATGCAGGGTTGCTTTAACATTCAAAAACCAATCAATTTCCCATACTAACAAACAACAAAAGAAAAAAACATATGATCATCTCAATAGATACAGAAAAAAGAAGTTGATAAAATTAAACATGATTTCCTGATAAAACACTAAGGAAAGGAGGAATAGAAAATAACTTCCTCGCGGGCACCTGGGTGGCTCAGTCAGGTAGGCATCTGCCTTCGGCTCAGGTCATGACCCCAGGGTCCAGGGTCATGCTCCCTGCTCAGTGGGGAGCCTGTTTCTCCTTCTCCCTCTGCCTCTCCCCCTGCTTTTGCTCTCTGGCTCTATCTCTCTGTTAAATAAATAAATAAAATATTATAAAAGAAGAAGAAAAGAACTTCCTCAACCTGATAGAGATCATCTATGCAACAGGTATATGAAAAAGTACTCATTGCCACACATCATCAAGGAAATGCAAATCAGGGGCGCCTGGGTGGCGCAGTCGTTAAGCGTCTGCCTTCGGCTCAGGGCGTGATCCCGGCGTTCT
>NW_023238992.1:6168-10716 GCF_002007445.2 Ailuropoda melanoleuca | reverse complement strand
TTTTTTTTTCTATTAAATTGTGTCATCTTCAATTTTTTTCATAAATGTTCTATAGTTTTCAGAGTAGAGATCTTTTCCCTCTTTGGGTTTCTGCAGAGGTATCTTGTGGTTTTTGGTATGATTGTAAATAGGATCAATTCCTTGATTTCTCTTTCTGCTACTTCATTTTTAGTGTATAGCTATGCAACTGACTTCTGTGCCTTGATTTTATATCTTGTGACTTTGCTGCATTCCTCTATCAGTTGTAGCAATTTTTTGGTGGAGTCTTTTGTTTTTTCTACATAGAATATCATGTCATCTGTGAAGAGGGAATGTTTGACTTCTTATTTGCTGATTTTGATGCCTTTTATTTTTGTTGTATGATTGCTGAGGCTAGGACTGCCAGCAGTGTGTTGAACAGTAGTGGTGAGAGTGGACATCCCTATCCTGTTCCTGGCCTTAGGGGATAAGCTGTCAGTTTTTCCCTGCTGAAGATGATATTCGCTTTGGGTCTTTCGTGTATGGCTTTTATGGTGTTCAGGTATGTTTCCTCTATCCCCACATGGTGGAGGGTTTTTATCAAGTAAGGATGCTGTATTTTGTGAAATGCTTTTTCTGTATCTATTGAGAGAATCATGTAGTTCTTTCTTTTATTAATGTGGCGTATCACTTTGATTCATTTGCAAATATTGAATGACCATTGCAGCCCAGGAATAAATCGCACTTGGTTGTGGTGAATAATCCTTTCAATGCACTGTTGGATCCTATTAGCTAGTATCTTGGTGAGAATTTTTGCATCCATGTTCATCAGGGATATTCGTTTGTAATTCTCTCTTTTAGTGGGGTCTTTGTCTNATCCATGTTCATCAGGGATATTCGTTTGTAATTCTCTCTTTTAGTGGGGTCTTTGTCTGCTTTTGGGATCAAGGAAATGGTGACCTCATAGAATGAGCTTGGAAGTTTTCCTTCCTTTTCTTTCTTTCTTTCTCTCTCTCTCTTTCTTTCTTTCTTTCTTTCTTTCTTTCTTTCTTTCTTTCTTTCTTTCTTTCTTTCTTTCTTCTTTCGCAGATTCAGAAGAATAGATATTAATTCTTCTTTAAATGTTTGGTAGAATTCCTCTGGGAAGCCATCTGGGCCTGAACTCTTGTTTGTTGGGAGATTTTTGATTACTGATTCAATTTCTTTGCTGGCTATGGGTCTGTTCAGGTTTTCTATTTTCTTCCTGTTTCAGTTTTGGTCGTTTATGTGTTTCAAGGAATTTATCCATTTCTTCCAGAATGCCTAATTGATTGGCATATAATTGCTCATAATATTCTCTTATAATTTTTTGTATTTCTTTGGTGGTGTTTGTGAGATCTCCTCTTTCATTCATGATTATATGTATTTGGGTCTTTTTTCTTTTTGATAAGTCTGGCTAGGGGTTTATCAATCTGATTATTCTTTCAAAGAACCACCTCCTAGTTTTGTTGATGTGTTCTAATGTTTTTTTTGGTTTGTTTGTTTGTTTTGTTTTGTTTTCTATATGATTAACTTCTGCTCTAATCTTTATTATTTCTCTTCTCCTGCTGAATTTAGGTGTCCCCCCCCCGTTCTTTTTCTAGCTCCTTTAGGTGTAAAGATAGGTTGCGTATTTGAGACTTTTCTTGCTTCTTGAGGAAGTCCTGTATTGCTATATACTTCCCTCTTAGGACCACCTTTGCTGCATCCCAAAGGTTTTGAACTGTCTTGTTTTCAGTTTCATTTGCTTCCCTGTATTTTTTAAATTCTTCTTTAATTTCCTGGTTGACCTATTCATTTTTCGGTAGGATCTTCTTTAACCTCCATGTATTTGTGGTCCTCCCAAATTTCTTCTTGTGATTGACTTCAAGTTTCATAGCATTATGGCCAGTATGTGATCTATTTTGAAGAATGTTTCATGTGCACTTGAAAAGAATGTGTATTCTGCTGCTTTAGGATGAAATGCTCTGAATATATCTATGAAGTCCATCTTGTCCAGTGTGTCATTTAAAGCCCTTGTTTTCTTGTTGATCTTCTGCTAAATGATCTGTCCATTGCTGTGAGTGGGGTGTTAAAGTCCCCTACTATTATTGTATTATAAGCAATGAGTTTCTTTAATTTTGTTATTAATCTGTTTATATATTTGGCTGCTCCCAAGTTGAGGGCATAGATATTTAGAATTGTTACATCTTCTTGTTGGAAATCCCGTTTATTATGATATAATGTCCTTCTTCTCTTGTTACAGTTTTGGCTTACAATCTGGTTTGTCTGATATAAATATGGGTATTCAAGCTTTCTTTTCATGTCCATTAGCATGTAAATGGTTCTGTGCCTCTGCTTTGAATCTGGAGGCGTCTTCGGGTCTAAAATGAATCTCTTGTACACAGCATATAGATGGTTCTTGTGTGTGTGCTTTTTTTTTTAATCCATTCTGACACTCTATATCTTTTGTTTGGGGCATTTACTCCATTTACAGTCAGAGTAATTATTGATAGGTATGTATAATGCCATTTTATTACTTGATTTGTCATTGTTTCTGGAAATTTCTTCTGTTCCTCTACTTTTTTGTCACTTTTGGTCTTTCTTTCCCAGTCAAGTGTCTCCTTTAATATTTCTCACATGCTGGTTTAGTGGTCATTAACTCCTTTGGTGTTTGTCTGGGAAACTTTTTATCTCTCTTCTGTTTTGAATGATTACCTTCCTGGATAAAGTATTCTTGGCTGCAGATGTTCCCCATTCAGCATGTTCAATATATTATTTCCCTCTCTTTTGTCTTGCCAATTTTTTTGTGGAGAGATCTGCTATTAACCCTATTGCTCTTCCCTTGTAAGTTAGGGACTTCTTTTGTCTTGTTGCTTTTAGGATTATTTTTTGTCTCTGTATTTTGCAAATTTAACTACAATATCTTGGTGTTCACCTGCTTTTGTTGATTTAGATGGGAGTTCTCTGTGTCTTCTAATTTGGGTTGTCTGTTTCTTCCCTTAGATTAGGGAACTTTTCAGCTAAAATCTCAAATAAAACTTCTGTTACCTGTTCTCTCTCTTCTTCTTCTGGGACTCATATGATACAAATGTTATGTTTGATGGAGTCACTGTCTACTCTCGTGATCCAAACATTTTTCTTTCTTTCTTTTATTCAATTTCATTATTTTCCATAATTCTGTCTTCTATATCACTTATTCAGTTCTCTTCTTCTTCCATTCTTGTGATCATTACATCCAATCAGTTGTGAATCGTAGTTATTGCATTTTTCATTTCAGACTGTGGGTTAATTACCTCTTTTATCTCTGTGGTAAGGGTCTCCCTGATGTCTTCTTTGCTTTTATCCAAGCCCAGTTAGTATCCTTATGATTATTGCTTTAAGGTTTGCATCAGGCTTATTACTTATATCTGGTTTGATTGGATCCCTGACTGTGACCTTTTCTCGTTCTTTCTTTTGGAATGAATTCCTCTATCTTGGCATTTTGAGTAGGTCTCTGCTTCTTCTGTGTGTTAGGAAAGTCTGTTATGTTTCCTGGTCCTGAGAGTAATGGCTTTATGTAGAAGAGGTCATGTAATGTCCAGAGTCTAGTGCTTCAGGAAGTGTCTTTGGTGTGTGCTGCATATACTCTGTTATTGTGTTTTGGTTGCTCTGTTGCTCAGGTCAATTGTATGCAAAGGTTCTATTTGCCTACAGAGGGGATTGTTTGGTCCTTGGCCAGAGTGTGTCAAGTTTTAACTAGGTATGCTCTGGTCTGTCTGTTAAAGGAGACCTGATGATATTTCCACTAGATGTGAAGCTTTGAAGAACTCTTTGGCCAGTAGACATGGTGAATGCAGAGTTTGTAGTGGTCTTCTGGGGAAGGGACCTGCTGCACTAGTCCTTAGGTACGCTTGCTGAAGAAAAGCATTACCGTCAGAGTATAGAGAGGAGAGACTAGGTGTAAGCAATTTAGGCAGCCAGTGTTGGCAATGTGCTGTTTACTGAAGCTGGTCTATGATCAGGGGTAGGGGAGGGAAATGGCACTAGCAAGCTCTTTGTCCCCAGAGAAGGGTGTCCATGTTTGCTGGTCTCACGAAAGTTTTTTGTTTGTTTGTTTGTTTGTTTTTTTCAGTTTACGTTTGTTGTTGTAACATCTTGTTTTGAACATCAAACACTGCACCAAAATATGAGCCATTTATCTTAGGATAACTGTCTTTGCCATGACTGAGAGTACTGTACTGATGTTTACAATTAATTTCTGACAACTTAAAACTTATTAGTGGCATTGCTAATAATCAAATACTTCATCATAGACTAAATGTAATTATTAAATTAAAACAATGAAGCTCCCCCCCTTTTACCTTCAAAACAAACCAAAAAAGTGGTTTCACCTGGAAAGAGCACTTAAACAGAGGAGAAAATAATTTTCCCTCATGTGTCCCAGTGTTTTCTAAGTCTGTGATTTCACACTGTCTCTGGGTTGCTTGCCTGCCTGGAGCAGCACAGTGCACCTTGGGCTCTAACAGAGCCAAGCCTGCTAACTTTAAAAACTCTAAACTTTTAGGACCTGGTGTGGCAGAAACCTGCGCTGGTCTTCTGGAGGAGGGTCTC
>NW_023238992.1:0-2097 GCF_002007445.2 Ailuropoda melanoleuca | reverse complement strand
ATTTATTCGACAGATAGAGAGACAGCCAGCAAGAGAGGGAACACAAGCAGGGGGAGTGGGAGAGGAAGAAGCAGGCTCATAGCAGAGGAGCCTGATGTGGGACTGGATCCCTTAACGCCGGGATCACACCCTGGGCCAAAGGCAGAGGCTTAACCGCTGTGCCACCCAGGCATCCCTATATTTCTTTTCTGAACAACATTCCAGGCATCTAGGATGTCTGGTGTCAGGCAGAATCCCGGAGTAATGTGAGTTCTCTGCTACCTACTTTAAGTGAATCATGTGTTGTAAGTTCTCATTTTTAATCTATCAATTAGGAGTATGTGATGAGGTATTTGTCATATTGATTACAAAATTTAAAAGCTACCTAAACTTATTTTTTTAAGCTACCTAAACTTATGAACCCCTGTTGATAAGCTGTAACAATGACACGAAAGGGAGACAGTATTGCATAGTGGTTAATTTCTTGATCTCTGAAATCAGGTACAACTGGATTTGAATATTGGTTACATAAAATTAACAGGGTGACCTTGGTCAACTTATTGTGCCTGACACTTAACTTAATTGAAGTGAGAATGCATGTGCAGACTTTCTCACTTAAGCCTTTCCATTGTTAATATGCTTCACAATAGAATTTTAAAGTGTGTTTATTGAATGGGCTAATAGCTATTTCCTGTTCACTGAGATTAGTTTCACAGGTATTTTGTAACATTCTACTGCCTGGAAATAGTGATTCTCCTTTAAAGGATTCCCCAGGTGTGCTTGGTTGCACTAATATTTGTTTTCCTTTAATTTAATTTTATTCAATAAACTTTACAAACTATATTCCAAACTTCTATATTCCATCTCTCTTCAGACCATGGGGATTCTAAGGCAGAATTCCCGAGGTGAATGAACTGAGGCCTATTAGGTCACCAAAGTATAGTTTGGTCATTGAGAGCTGGCATTTGTGCTGAAGCAGCTCCAATGTACTCCAGTGGCATCTCAGTAATAACCACAGGATAGCACAAGGAAGGATTTTTAAAATGATACAGGCATTTCTGAAGATATTGCTTTTTAATATCCTTTTCTTGTCTCCATTTTGTTGTTGTTGTTGGGTCAGGTAAGTGAGATAAAATTAAAGTTGGTAGTCTGCTGCAATTCAGAATTATAAGGATTCTCTCTCTCCTTTTCAGTTCATGTATTGAATACCTCCCAGGTGCTGACTGGTTCAGGCTGCAGGGGTTGTTCTACACATCTGGATTATACCCTGATTTCTGGGAGGACTTTTTTGTGCCTGGATCATAGCATGTTCCAGGAGGGGCTAGACTGACTTGGACAGTGATTATTAGGTACACTGCTTTGGACTGTGCCTTGAAGGCTTTTGAATACTCATTAAGAATAGACCTGTTGTTCTCCTTCCGTGTCCCGTAATTTTAGCTCAGATAAATTCTGCTGGTTGTTTCTATTTATTCAAATTTATTTTACAGAGTACTGAATTTTCTACTCCATTGCCCTTGAAGCTATAAGGAAATCTAAGTGTGACCCTAGAGGTATTCCAGGTTTCATGCTTGTGGAGTTGCAGGTGTAGGTAGGAGTGGGAAAGGAATGAAGATGGGTAATATTCTATCAGCCTGTCAGGTTTAGAGAACCCTCTTCTGGAAATAAAAATGTATTATGTGCATGAGTCTCACTTGGTAAAAATATACTTTTTAGATGACTTAGTTATAGTACAGTGCCTTAGAAGATTCATTATTCAAGTGTAGAGAAGCCCATTTGAAGTTTAACAAATCAGTGGATTTAAAATAATTAAAGTAATATCTGTACTTTCACAGAAGGATTGGTGTGTAGAAGACGTAACTTGTCTGGTAGATCACAGAATCTTACAGGACACAAGCTGGGGCCAGTGAGAAGAGTCCATTAGGGAGATGCAGGGAAAACAGAAACGAGAGACTTTCAGTGATTTCTCACTGCTGGGATCACATTGTGTTTCTTTGTAATATTATACTCTATTCCTTCTTCTCACAGAATTCATGGGAGGAATGCACAAAAACTTGGTTTCCTCTGGTCAAAAATATAAATTCAATATGCAAATTTACTATAGAATTTTCAAACTTTGTT
>NW_023238991.1:0-1183 GCF_002007445.2 Ailuropoda melanoleuca | reverse complement strand
TTTATTGATATTCTCTGTTTATTTATACAGTATTTTCCTGATTGCTTTTTAATTCTTTGTCCATCATTTCCTTTAGCTTAAATAGTTGATTTAAAGTGTGTGTTTAGGAAGTCCAAAACTTGGGATTGCTTAGGGCCCGGTTTTGTTATTTATTTAATATTTATTTTTCTGTATGGGTCCTGCTTTATCGTTCTGTGGCCTCCTTTGTAACTTCTTGTTAAAAACGGGACATTTTGAATATGTTGAAACTTTGAAAATCATAATATTCTCCCTTCCAAGGGTTTTTTTTATGTCTCTTGTGATTGTTGTGTGTGTGTTTGTTTCCCTCAACAGATTTTGTGTGATGTATTTTCTTTGTTAGCCATTGTGTAGCCATTGATGATGCCTTTGGTTCGCTTATTGGTCAGCTAGTGATTCAGCAGATTTCCTGAAACCTCTGGAACCAAACACAAAACAGATCAACTTTCCACTCTTTGTAGATGAGGGGTGTGTGTGTGTGTGTGTGTGTGTGTGTTGGGGAGTGCAGGAAACACGCAGGGTAGAAGTTTAAGACAACATTGCCTTATCCTTCACTTCTGTTTGCTCAGAATCTGCTGGTCAGCAGGAGGTATATGCTTGGGGGCTTCTCAGGTCTTTTCTCAGGTGTCTGGTCCTGGAAATGCCCGCAACCTTCTGGGGTCCCTGGAATATGTGGGGGATTTTCAAAGCCTTACTCCCCAGCGCACCTCACTCTCCAGTGTTTTCCTCAGGGTTTTCAGTTTGTCCATTGTTTGCGCCAGTTGTCATCCCTGCCGTAGGTGGCAGTGGCTACTAGACTTACCTTTAAATGTTTGTGACGAATGGCCCCTGGTTATTACCTCCACCTCGGTAGAGACCTGAGCTAGGCCAGAGAACGTTTGAGCCAGTCCTTCAGGGAGCCAGCAGGCAGATTAAAGGAACAAGCAAATAACCAGTCACAATTCTTTGAAGAGCCCATCTGTTCCGTGTGTTTGGGAAGCCTGTACCCCTTGCAGACTGCTGTGTTCAAGGCCACTTCCTAGCTGGGGTGCTGGGCACGGAGTCAGGACAAGTTAAAAGAGCTACCTTTTTCTTGATTAAGAGTGTGCCTTGTTGCTGGAATCCTGTGCTTAATTTCCAGGGTTCCAATAAAGTTCATTCTGACAGTTTTTGGTAGTTCATCTCC
>NW_023238990.1:0-1183 GCF_002007445.2 Ailuropoda melanoleuca | reverse complement strand
TTTAGTTTGAAAAATCTATTTGAAAAACTTTACAAACAAATGAAGAAACTCCTTATAGAGTTGATTAATCTGTTTAGTGAATAAATGGAAAAATAGTGATGATAAAATGAGCCTGGAAACCAAGAGCTTAAACATTATGTAGAGTTTACCTGCTTCATGTCAAAACTTCTTGAAATAATGTTTTCGACAGATGCTTACTTTGACCTCCACTTTTAGCAGTTATATGGAATTTACCCCCAAAAAGTTTATTTTCAAAATCAGTTTGTTGCGTATGGTTAAGGAGACCAACTTTTTCCATTTAGTTCACTTAAAATTCTTAAACTTTAATGACTACCTTAACAAGAAGAAAATATTTTATCTAATGCTTCTGCTTAAAAAACAAACAAAAATATAGCTGATGAGTAAGTATAAGGATAGTTGCAAACAAAATGATAAGATTGTTACATTTGTTAGTGACTATGTTCTAACAGGAATATAAAAACTGCTTCTTCGACTTAGCTATTATATAGACCTACACTGCAGGTCTTCCACAGAAATAAAACTGAGAAATGTGAAGTGTGAAAACCTACGAAAAAGACTGCTTACAGTTTTAATTTCTTTCTCCTAAACCAGGATAGTGTGTTCCAGCAAATCTAGAGAACAGATCCACTGGAAAATATTTAATGTACACGATTTCTTCATTTTACCTCATTGTTACACTAATGACCGACTTGTTTCGCTGCCTTATGGAAAGTGGGTCTGTCTTTACTGATATTTGGGGACCTGACCGAGTCTAACTGTAGCCAGTAGTAATTGTTGCTCAGAGAGCCACAAGCTATTCACATGTTTTCCTTTTCTCCTGGGTCTCATCCCACTTCTCCCATACCTTTCTTCACTTCTCACCTACTTGGAGGGAAAAATGGCGGTAAATAGAGCTCTATGTTTTCCTTAATCAAAATATACTCAGCAGAAGGTCCTGAGAAGAGCTAACTTGGCTTTCATGGCTAATAGAGCAGGAGGGCAGTCAGTGTCTGTGAGGTTCAGTATTTCATGTTGGTCCAGTAGAGCCAAGGCACACGTGTCAATCAGTTGATAGGCGAGCTTATGCGACGGAAGGAAACCACGAAGCGATCACAGAGGCTGGAAAGAACAAAAGTTTACATCTCAGCTGCTCCATATGCCCGAAGCAGATTGGTGGGAAGTT
>NW_023238989.1:0-1183 GCF_002007445.2 Ailuropoda melanoleuca | reverse complement strand
TTTTTTTTTTTTTTTGATCTAAGCGCTAGACCTGATGGTTGTCACTGTTGTATTTCATCTTGTTTGATTTGGCTTGCCAAGGTCTATTTTGGGTCCAAATTCTGTCACTCAGGGATTGATCCCATATTTTTATAAGCAGGTTCATATGCCTTAAGTCATTAATAAACATGTTACTTGCTTTCACATATTTTGTGGAAGTCGGTGGGTATAAATTATAAGTTATTGATACATAAATATAACTGTAGACAGGCCAAAGGCTTTTTGAAAACACAATTCAGCCATGAGGGAGGCCACACAAGGACAGAGGGTCTGGTTCTTACTTGCTTCAGCAGAGCCAGTAGATGCTGTTGTCACCTGGGTGTGTCTGGACCAGTTCCCCAAAGCTCATTCCAAGCTGGGTTGGTCCATTTGTCTCATCCAGTTGTGAACCTTGCTGAGTGCACCATTATTCTGTCCACCATCCTCTGTCATGGCCTCAAAGATCTCATGGGAAACTTGGACAGATGCTCCACTGAAATAAAGATTCCTTATATTTACATTTCTCTGTGTCACCAGTCTGGCAATCTTATGAACAAAGTTTATAATAAGCTTTTATTTAAAAAATAAGGTTAATAATAACTTGTAATAATTAATATTTGTTTACTGTACTGTGGTTTTCACAGTCCTTAATATGTGTTTTCTCACTTAACCATCACAGTAACCTGTGTTATCTAGGATGCTCCATTTTGCAGGTGAAGAAACTGATCATCGAAGAATTTAAGTAGCTTACTGTAGGTTTCATGACTGCTTATAAATGGCAGAACCAGGATTCAAACCATTGACATGGGATCCTGGAAATGGGGGTCTGGGCAGGTTACTGAGGCAGTCTGGTATTTCCAGGAGATAGGAGACAGAGGAAGGCTGACGCTTAATGCTCTGGTCGACACTCAGGGCTTTGCTCAGGTATGTGACAGAAGACTGTTTTCAGATATTCATCAGTAGTGGGGAAGCTTTTCTTTGGCATGTCATGGGGCCTGGCTTTCCCAGACGCAGAGGTGGAGGTGGGCAGAGACTATGCTGTTAGGACTCTATGATTCCTGGCTGATGGCTAGGGCAGAAATGGACCAATAGTGAACTTGTGCTGATTCCTGGTGGTCACAGCTTTCTTTTTCTCTTCTTTCTTTCTTTCTTTCTTTCTTTCTTT
>NW_023238988.1:0-1182 GCF_002007445.2 Ailuropoda melanoleuca | reverse complement strand
ATTCCACTGCATATATACCACATCTTATTTATTCATCTGTGGATGGACACTTGGGCTGTTCCCATAGTTTGGCTATTGTAAGTAATGCTGCAGTAAACTTGGGGGTGCGTCTATCTTTTCAAATTAGTGTTTTTCTTTGGGTAAGTACGCAGTAGTGGAATTGCAGGATCATGTGCTATTTATCTTTAATTTTTCGAGGAACCTCCGTACTGGTGTCCACAGGGGCTGCACCAGTTTGCATTCCCACCAACAGTGCACGAGGTTTTGTTTTTTGTTTTTCCCCACGTCCTCACTAATATTAGGAAAGTGTGGAGAGGAGAGAAGGTGAGATTGCCAACGTACAGCTTAGTAGGGAGGCTGTGGTTTGAGAGGGGTTGCTGGGGGAGAGGCAGAGTAGTAAGAGCTGAGGATGAAGAGGTGGGCAGGGATCTGCTCATGATGAAGGGTCTTACGAGGTCTGTTACGGAGCCTGGACTTTATCCCAGTGCAGCGTCTTACGGAAGCCGTCAAGGGACGCGCCTTTTAGACCATTCTTATAGCACGGAAAAAGTTTGGAGTGTGACCAAACATCAAGTTTATGATCTAACTACTGTGTATTTGCAGAATGAGAGAAAACTGGGATACAGTTAAGGGGACACCTCTTTGCTATCATGGAATCCAATGGGATATTGAGTATTCCTGTTGATTCCAGTCACAAGGACGCCGTTGGTGGAAGGAAGCGGGTGGTTGATGATGACGCTGGGCAGAGATAAGATAGCCCAGACTAAAATAGTGGCATTAGGCACTGAAGACTCTGCACCGGGGCAAGAGATCTTTAGGAGACAGAATGAGCACAACTTGGTTACAGATTGGAGGTGGAGGGCGAGAGAGGAGTAAAGAACCACTCTGGCTTCTCGCTGAGCGGTTAGATGGGTGGAGGTACCTCTCACCCCATCAGGGACACTGAGGACGAGTGCGTTGGTGGGGCAAATGATTTATGTAGGGGTATGCTGGCTCTCGTGTGCTTCTGAGATGCCCCAAGACTGAAGTCTGTTGGATGTAGAGAACTGAGATCAGGAGAGGTCTGGCTGGAAATGCAGATCTGAAAGTCCTGCATGCCTGTGGGTTCATTTGAAGTCCTGGGATGGAAACTCCAAGGTGAAAATATGAAGTGGGAAGTAAAATAGGGCTGCAGTAGCAACA
>NW_023238987.1:0-1182 GCF_002007445.2 Ailuropoda melanoleuca | reverse complement strand
TATTACATCTTTCTGGTTCATATGTCATTTCAGGACAAGGTTTCCTTATTGATTTTCTGTCTAGATGATTTGTTCATTGTTCTAAGTAGGGTGTTAAAATCCCCTACTATTTCTATATCACTATCAATTTTTCACCTTAGATTTGTTAATATTTGCTTTATATGTTTTGGTGTTTATATATTGTGGGCATATGTATTTGTAAATGTTAAATCTTTTTTCTGGATTGGCCCCTTTATCATAATGTAGTGCTCCTCTTTGGCTTTTATTTTTTTTTTTTTACAGTCTTAGGGTTTTTAAAAAAGTCTGTTTTGTCTGATATGACTAGAGCTAACCCAGCTTTTGTTTGTTTTCTATTTTTAGGGGATATCTTTTTATATCCTTCATTTTCAATCTGTGTGTATTTTGACTACTGAAGTCAGTCCCTTGTAGACAATACATAGATATGTCTTGTTTTAAATCCATTCAACTACTTTTATGTCTTTTGACTGGAGAATTTAGTCCATTTACATTTGAAGTAATTACTGATATGTACTTATTGCCATTTTGTTAATTGTTTTCTGGCTATTTTTGTTGGTCCTCTCTGTTCTTTCCTTCTCTTTTTCTCTTCCTTTTTGTTTTGATGACTTTCTTTAGTGTTATGTTTAGATTTCATTCTCATTTTCTTTTCATTTTTTAAAATTTTATTATGTTAGTCACTATACAGTGCATCATTAATTTTTGATGTAGCATTCTCATTTTCTTTAGCATATTAACTATAAGGTTTTCTTCTGGTTACTGTGAGCTTCACTTATATCATCCTGTGTATATTGATAGCCGCTTAAATTTGAAGACATTTCAAACCGTACATTTTTACTCCCTCCCCACCTTTTTTATATATGATGCCACATTTTACATATTTTATGTATCCATTAACTAATTATTGTTGTTTGAGTTAATTTTACTATTTTGCCTTTTAACCTTCTTAGTAGCTTTACAAGTAGTCAACTGCCTTTACTATATATTTATCTTTTTTAGGGAGATTTTTACTTTTGTATGTTTACTTGTTATTAAGTAGTGCCATTTCTTTTCAGCTTAAATAAGCCCCTTTACTATTTCTTATAAGGCCAATTTAGTAGTGATGAACTCCTTTAGCTATTGCCTATGTGGAAACTCTATTTCTCCTTCAAATCTGAACAATTACCT
>NW_023238986.1:0-1182 GCF_002007445.2 Ailuropoda melanoleuca | reverse complement strand
CCTGTCAAGGACTATCCTACAAATTATTTCAGCATCATGTTGCCATAGACATCTTGGTGGCTATAGTGTCCTTTTACTGTTTTATAGATGTAGGCTAAGCAGTATCAGTGACTATGGTATAGAGGCAACAACTCTATCTAATGATGACTGGATGCCATCTACATTTCTTGGCTTTCTCAGCTACAACCTAAGTCTCCTGAGGAATTCACCAGAATCCTCAGGCTACTCTATCATTCTTCACCAAAAGTGAAGCAGAGTGATATAATAACATCACCCAATCAAAAAAGGAAATATTTATTACTTTCCTTTTGATGCCTCCTCTATACCTTTTGGTTTATAATTCTATTGCTTTGTTTTTTATCAGTGTATGATAATTATACACTTAACACTGTCTCTTCCCATTAGGTTGTGAGCTCCTTGAGGAACTATAGAAATAAAGACAAATGAATGAAAACAAGCAAAGGTTATTTATTTAGAGCTTGCTATAACAAGAGAGCCAACCATCACTTGTGTTTGGTAGAAACTCAAATCCAGGCAAGGGAAGTGGGAAAGCTTTATAATATGAAAAATGGAAAGCTTCAGATATGCTCTGATTAAAGTTTGGCATAAGGAAGCAAGAGTTGAGCTAAGTAGAAATGGTGCATCTTATGTGATTGGTTTGTGGACCATATTTGGCTTTCTGGTTGGTCTTGAGTAGGAAGTGGAGGGAAAAAAATTAGGAAAACTGGTAAGTCATTTACCATGTTTTGGCCATTCTGGACCAATTGCTGTAGAGATTGTAGGTCAAAATTCTATTATCATATGTAGACTGATCGTTGTCAATTTTTATATCAGTCTTAGTCTCCTGTTTTATCATCATTTCTCTTGCAGAAGTTGACCAGTTCAGTAGAAGGTAGTTGTGAAGATCTTCACTGCATGGGGATTGTTTCATTGTCCCCATACTCAATAGTATCACAAAATCTTCTTGACCTTTTTGTTGTTATAACATCATGACAATCATCTGAGTTGGATGTGCAGAAGCATTTAGGAGTGGATAAAATACAACAAACCAGTATCATAACCACTATCACAAAAATGAGAATAACAAATTGTCCCTGAAAGATGATTCATAACCAGAAATCCCAGTTGCCTAACCAAGGTCAACAGAATAAATCCTATATTCTATAAAGATCAGCCTTAGAG
>NW_023238985.1:612-1191 GCF_002007445.2 Ailuropoda melanoleuca | reverse complement strand
TCATCACCCTTCGTGAATAGGGAAACATGAGGGAAAGTGGTCGCGGAAGACTGACGAGAGTGCCCCACAGAAGTCTCTGAGACACCAAACAGTCAAGGGAAATATCAACGATCATTATCTATCGAGAGTAAGAGAGCATGAATGAAAAGCTTCAGGATTTTCGGGCATCAGCGCCCTTCTCATTGGTAATAAAGCAGAGCGTCCAGGAAAACACCTCCAGCGAACAGCAGCCTTTTCACTGGGGACCCCGATTCCACATTGGGTGTAGGGACTTGTGGAGGATCCAGCCCTTAGAACCAAGAAACAAAGTGTGAGGGGAAAGCCCTTGAAGTCACGACGGCCTTATGGAAGGTGGAACAGGAATCAAGGTGCTTTGGTACCGTGAGTGAAACACGACGAACACAGCACTGAGAAAGACAATTCAGCCAAAACCAGCTTCCAACGAAATGCTTGCTCCCTGGGGAAATATTGTCAAAACTGCAAGCGGCAATGGAACGAAAAGGCCCAAAACACGTCCGTCAGAAACAACATCGCACAGGGACTGTCTTAGCACTATCATCACCCTTCGTGAATAGGGAA
>NW_023238985.1:0-177 GCF_002007445.2 Ailuropoda melanoleuca | reverse complement strand
TTGCTCCCTGGGGAAATCCTGTCAAAAATGCTGGCGGCAATGGAACGAAAAGGCCCAAAACACGTCCGTCAGAAACAACACCATACAGGGACCGTCAGAGCACTACCATCACCCTTCGTGAATAGGGAAACATGAGGGAAAGTGGTCGCGGAACCCTGACCAGAGTGCCCCATAGTG
>NW_023238984.1:0-1182 GCF_002007445.2 Ailuropoda melanoleuca | reverse complement strand
TTTTTTATTATATTATGTTAGTCACCATACAGTACATCCCCGGATTCTGATGCAAAGTTCGATGCTCCATTAGTTGCGTATTTCTAAACTGGATTATTTGGATTTTGGGTGTTGAATTGGTAAGTTCTTTATAGATTTCGTATACTAACCCTCATTGGATATGTCATCTGCCAATAACTTCTATTCTGAAGGCTGCCTTTTAGTTTCATTGTTTGCTTTGCTATGCAGAAACTTTTATCTTCCTGAAGTCTCAATAGTTCATTTTTCTTTTGTTTCCCTTGCTAAAGGAGACTGCTTAGTAGGAAGTTGCTATGGCCAAGGTCAAAGAGGTTACTGCCTGTGTTCTCCTCTTGGATTTTGATGGTTTCCTGCTTCATATTCAGGTCTTTCATTTTGAATTTATTTTTTTGTGTATGGTGTAAGACAGTGGTCCAGTTTCATTCATCTACATGTCGCGGTTCAGGTTTCCCAACATCATTTGTTGAAACAGTCTTCTTTCCATTGGATATTCTTTCCTGCTTTGTCAAAGATTAGTTGACCGTATAGTTGTGGGTCTATTTCTGGGTTTTCTATTCTGTTCTGAATGTGTCTGTTAAGTCCATCTGGCCCAGTATATCATTCAAACCCATTGCTTCCTTCTTGATTTTGTGCTTTGATGATCTCTCCATTGCTATAAGTAGGATATTAAAATCCCCTACTATTTTTGTATTATCCATGAGTTTATGTTTATTATTGATTTATATATTTGGGTGCTTCCAATTTAGGGGCATAAATATTTACACTTGTTAGATTTTCTTGTTGGATAAACCCCTTTATTATGATTTAGTGCCTTTCTTCATCTCTTCTTACAGTCTTTGGTTTAAAATCTATTTTGTCAGATATAAGTACGGCTACCCTGGCTTTCTTTTAACACCCATTAGCATGATAGATGGTTCTCCATCCCCTCACTTTCAATTAGTAGGTATCCTTAAATCTAAAATCAGTCTCTTGTAAGCAGCATATAGATGGGTCTTTTTTTTTTTTTTAATCCTTTCTGATACTGTACTGGAGGATTTAGTCCATTTACATTCAGAGTGATTATTGACAGATACGATTTTCTCTGTTCCTTCTAGATTTTGCTGCTTTTGGTCTTTCTTTCCCAAGGAGTCCCCTTTAATATTACTGGCTTAGTGGTCATGAACC
>NW_023238983.1:0-1182 GCF_002007445.2 Ailuropoda melanoleuca | reverse complement strand
TGGACACAGAGGAGGTGGTGGCGTTGGTGTCTGTTGCGGCGGGGCCAACTGGTTCCCCCCGCTGTCGCGACCCGCAGGCTCCCCAGGTCCCCGCCCCCTGCAGTCCTGCTCTTGTTCGGACTCTGGCGGCGCCGCTGGAATTCAAACCGCAGCCGCCGCCATCTTTCCCGGCGCTTCTTCCTACGGAAACGAGGCGGGGTCATCGAGGCGCGCGCGGTGAAGCCGACGGACTGGGGCCAGAGGCCGGGCAGGGAAGCGCGGGAGGGTGCCATCTTGATTAAGGGCAAGCGCATTCGCACTTGGGCCAGCGAGACTAAGGAAAGAGAGGCAGGTTGCCATTTTTCGTGAGGGCACTTAAGCCGAGGCCAGGGCAAGCACCATCTTTGTTGAGGGCAAATGCTGGCTTTGGTCCGTTGATTCAAGCGGGAGATGGGAACCCAGCCTTTCACCGACCCTGAGTTCCTAACCCAGTACATGCTTTTCTAGAACAATGATTCCCTAACCTTAGGGGTCATTATACTGCGCATCCAAAAGGCTTTCGCCTTGAGCTGAAACTCAGATAAACAAGTGCTGCCTCGCTTTAGAAAAATCCTTCCTGCGGAATCCCAACTCAAGCAGTAATTTGCACACTTAGTTTGAAGCAAATAAACAATTCCCTTTGAGCGGGTGGTCACCAACACTCCTCCAATCTCCCAAGGCTCAAACGCACGTGAAATCAGTAAACTGAGGCCCAGAGAGAGGAAATGCATCGCCCAAAGGCCTGCACAGTAAGTTTGTCAACAGGAGCCACACCCAGGGCTCCTGACAACCAGATCAGGGGTCTCCATAACCCTGGCTGTCCTTCCTAATGCACAGAGCAACCACCAAACACAGAGATAATTTTGAAGCCAACCTTCATCTGGGTGTTGCTACCTTCTCCTGCGGGCTGTCGGCAGAATCCTGGATGAAAATAACTTGAAAAGATGGGGGAGTGGGTAGATGGTGACTTTCCCTATAATCGGGTACAAGTCCTCCCTTGGCCTCAGTTTTCTCCTTCTAAATGTAAGTGCACTATCCAAAAGAGCCCTTCTTTAATCCTCTAATGCAAAGCAAGTCGTTTCTTGTATTCTTAGCAACCCATATTTTTCTTTTGTGGCACTTGACCACATTTTGCAATTATGTATTTCTGTGTTTTTTAAAAAA
>NW_023238982.1:0-1182 GCF_002007445.2 Ailuropoda melanoleuca | reverse complement strand
ACCTCCTAGTCCCCTACCAATGTTTTCCAGATCTATTCTCGAATTAAAGACTTATACCCAAATCGTTGTCTCCTGGCCAGCTTTTGGGGGAAACCCAGACTAAAGAATATGTGAAAGGCATTCCAAATAGGTAAAAGAGAACAAAATCACAAATGTGGGAATGGCTGTGTACATGTGGGCATGAGGAGAGAGGAGTGGACTGGCCGGGCTGCACCAGATTATGCGCTGTTGAGTAGCGAGGGTGTCCCTGGGAAGGACCCTGTCATGCAATGCCCAAGAGCTGAGTCTTTATTCTCAGGCAGAAAGGGGAGGCAGGTCACAGCAGAGGAAGGACACAGTCAACTCCCTTCTCTGTTGCCGTCACCTGTGAACCATCACCTGTGCCCTCCCTCTCCCTCTGCCTTCTGGGAGAACGATGGGTCCCAACTGTTGGCAGATAAATCCTCTCAGTGTCCTTCATCCTTCTTGGAAATGTTGGTCCACCAATTAGTTTCTTTCTTCTACATCTCTATCTCCTCCCTTTGTATTTCTCCTCACCCAATAAAATCACCTGTTGTTACCCAAATGTGTGGAGGTTTCTCTGGGCTCAGAGCTGGGGGTGGAGACTGAGGAGTCAGGGAGACCGGAGGGTGGGACGAAAGGTCTGGGGAGCTCAGAGAGGTGCAGAGAGCCAAGGCTAAGAGTAGGTCCATGGGCAGGGAAGCTGGGGGTTAGAAATGCTCCTTGGGGGGGGTGTGGAGGTGAATAGTCAAAACCGAACAGTGCCCCTGCCTAGCTGACCTGCCCCCATACAGGGTCTGTTTCACATGCTGGCCCCCATTGCCTAGGAAAGAGTAGGACTGAGAGGGGGGCCCAGAGGGACAGACAAACTGCCTGAAGGGCACACTAGCAGACAGACTGCATTGCTCAAGATTTCTTTTTGCAAACAATAAACTGACTTCAACTTAAATAAGCAGAAAAGGGACTTAACAGAAAGACCCACAGTGGCTCACCACATCTATCAGAGAACAAGGGTCAGATCAATGGGCAAGAACCATGGACAGAATCATCTTCAAGATCATACCACAGGGAGAGACTTGTTGGTCTTGGCTGGCACTGCTGCCCCAGCACTGCTGTGAGCTCTGCCCCAGGCACCACGTGAATTAAGGCCACCATGATGAATCATGAGCCGCCCTCTCTCTT
>NW_023238981.1:0-10576 GCF_002007445.2 Ailuropoda melanoleuca | reverse complement strand
GTCAGAGGGGGTGGGGAGGTCAGAGCTGCAAGCCCTGAGCAGAGGTCTGATCACCACTGACTCCTCAGAAATGGCCTCAGCAACCCCTGGTGGCCAGTACCAGACACACCTTTGTGTCACAAGGTAACAAGTGCCCTTCAGAGACAGCGGTTACATCCTCACATCACTGTCCACTGTTCCCTGCATTAGGAACAGACAGCGCTCCCCTAACATGTCCTCTCATCAACTCAGTGCAGAATTTATGCTCTACTCAGACTCCTCAGGTGAGTCTGTCCATGGAGATCTTGGTGGGTGAGGGGTCAGGACTGAGGTGGCATCTCTACACAAACTCCTTTTAGATCAGAACCAAGTCCAGAGCACTGATNCTCCTTTTAGATCAGAACCAAGTCCAGAGCACTGATGGTTCCGCATGGACACATGCCCCTTCTGTGAAGGACACTGTGTACTTTCTTCTTATGTGACTCCTCCCTGGTTTGCAGATCTGCCCTTGCTCTGAGGTCCCCACAGCTCTGAGGAGACAGGGAATGCTTCTCTGCAGGTTGTGGATAGAAGCCCTTGTGGGCCTTCTGAGAGGTAAACATGCTGTAAATCTTGGTTATCTGTCACTGTTTCCACCTGCTTGAAACCACAGTTCTCTGCACCCTGTGGGCAGAGATTCTTTCCAAGGATCTGTCCTCCCAGCACAGACACAAGTCGGCAGGAGCCCTGGCAGGTAAAGTTTGTGTGGCACTGACCTCAGAACACAAAGGGCAATCCTGACAGAAGTTCTAGGAGAAAAGGGGTAACAACTGCAGATGCTCTGACCGGAACCAGTGAGAGAGGTTATGTATTCATCACCACTGAGCCCAGTGTGCATTTAAAATGGATTAGTGTTATTTTTTGCAAAGTCCTCCTCAATAAGATTGATTTAAGCTAAGAGATAAAGTTCTGTGAAAATGCAGGTGCAATCACGAGTATCCTTTTCCAAATGTTTACTTATTGCAGAGAGACTATGGGTAGTGATTTGCCAAAACAATGGATGCAACAACAATGGGGAAGGGATGCTTTCTGTTCTTCGTTGAAAAGAGAAATCTGTAAATTTTTTAAAAATCACTATTTATTGATCATAAATTTTGTGTCCTGGGTCTGGAGCTACAGCTAGGAAGCCGGATATGCTACACAGTGAAACGCCATAAGGAGCTTGTTCCTATGAACCACAGAGCCATCTCAGTGATGGAATTCCCACACCCATTGAGAGCTTCCAGGACAGAGCGGTTTGACGTCAGACCACCCTCTGTTGTGCGCACAGCTCTTGACCCTGTACCTCGTGTCCAGCATGTCCAGAAAGAGCAAGTGCTCCTTCCACCACCCATGAGCAGAGCAAGGAATTGTTATTACCCAAGGACACCTGGACCAGAGGATTCTGTTAAAGGTCCCACAGGCGACTGCTGGAGACGTGGAGATAAAGGGGCTTGTGTCACTGATATCACATTCCTGTGGCCCTGGCCTGGGACAGACTTTCCAGCAGAAGTCCAGCCAACTGGAGGTGTCACCAGGGTGACTGAGGGAGTGTCATCCAGGATCGAGAGCCTGGGAGGATGTGTCTCCTGTCGCCATCACCAAGGCTATTTCCCCAGAATCAATGTACTGACCAGCCTCAGGCACACACTAGAGCCCAGAGACAGTCCAGAGATGAGTTGCCCACAGTGACAGAGATTCCCTCCATGACTCCTGAGCACCAGCCTCGTCCCAGGACAGCAGGTGTTCAGGGCATGTCATGGCTCTCCTGCTGACAGGAACCTTGTTACACTCAGTATCGCTGGTGGTACTTGCTGATAGGGATTCTGCCTCTTGGAGACTGTAATGCTGAGGGTGGCTGGGTGAGCCCAGGTTGACCCTGACTTTGGAGGGAGAGAGAGGCCTGGAAACTGTGGACTCAAGGACACTATGAGACAGAAGAAAGGAGAGAGGAGTCACACACACACACACACACACACAAACACACACACACAGAATGAGTCATATCTCCATATACTATCACTATAGCTTTCCTTCAGAGGCCAAGCATGAGGGCAAGTGTCCCTCTATCCCTCTTATATTTTCCCACCCCCTGAGGTTTGATCTCCATGCAAACCCATCCCCAGAGCAGGCTCCCTGTAAGAATTTCCTGGGTGTTAGGTCTTGAAGCTAAAGAAGGCCCATGTCTGGCAGGCCACTGCCCTCGCATGAGGAGTAATTCTACACAAGGAAGAGGAATTTGGTGAGATGGACTCTGGTAACACAGCCTCAGAGTCATAAGGTTGGGACTTGTATGGAAGTCATCTGTCCATTTTCATCCATGCAGTCACAAATCTCACAGCTTTTGGGTCTTCAGGTTTTAGGAAGCACAGGATAGTGGATGACCATGCAAACTCTTTTTCCTGCCCCCTCACATCACAGGCATTCCTCATTGTGCCCCATGTTCCCATGGTGTCTCCTTGGGGCACCCATCAGAAGGCATCTTGGAAAGGGGCTAATGACTGGGACTTCACTGATGGGGGAAAAATGTGTGGCTGAGTTAGTGCCTTGATGGTTTTAGAAACAAATATTCTCAGCCACAAGAAAAACAGTTGGTATATGTTAAAGTATGAAGCCACTGTCTCCTGTGTCAACTATGTCTACACTGACCTTCTAGGTTCCTTGGTCATTCTGAGGATGAAAAATTGAACACATGAACAGCTTCTATGTGGCAACGGTCAAAGACTGAATGAACATTCATTTGTTGGAAATACAATAATATTATTGTCATATTACAGAGATCGATCGAGCCTGGTGGGAAGTGGGAATTACACTCTGGGTATGAGAGCATGAAGCAGATGATGAAGGAATTTCATGCTGGTGCAATTTCTGCAACTTGTCCTCCCTAGAGGAAGACCCTGGAGACTGGAAGTGACAGCAAGAATATTGTCATTTTTCTCTGAAATCCCAATGTGGAGACTGTTCAGACCTGAAGAACCAGAGAGAGGCTGAAGACCTGGTGGAGGTGGGAACAGAGAAGAACAGGGTGATTCTGGAGGGAGGATGATGTCAGTGTGTCTGAAGAAGATGTAACTATTTGTAGCTGGTTCAGAGAAAGAGAAGATTGTGTCTGTGACCAGGGTGCCTGTTAACTTATGGACTCTATACATACAATTTAAGACCAGGACTGTGATAAGCAGAACATTCTCTGAATAGTAAAGGAGACACAACAGAAAGGAGAGACTGAGGTTATCCCTTTCAAAGTGTTTATTCTTTTTCATTTATCCCAGTGCCTGGTGCGTGTGCAGTTGGGCTCTATCTCCTTACCTGGGTGAGCTCCTGGGACACCTGTGCTGGCTAAGGCAACAGCATAGTCTGTGTGTCACTCCTCCCTCCTCAAGGACAGGTCTCTCCACAGGGGACTATCTCCCCTACAGGAGCCTGCACAGAAGCTTCTCAATACACAAGGCTCAGAGACAAGGTCTCTGATTCCAGGTCTCACTTCCTTGTGATATGAGACACTGTGAGGAATGGTAGCTGCTCCCACCACCATGTGCATCACAGTAATGGTCAGTCTCATCCTCAGCCTGAAGCCTGGAGATGAGTAGAAAGCCTGTATTGGCCAAGGCATCTTTGGAGCCATGGAGCAGCTGGGGACCCCGAAGCCCTGGTGCTTATCTAAATCTGAGTAGATCCCCATCAGATACTGGGGAGGGCTCCCTGGCTGCTGCTGGAACGAGTATATGTCATAGCTGCCAACACGGAAGCCACTGCTCAGGGCGCAGGTGAGTCTGGTCAATGATCCCAGAGTTGCAGAGAGGGAGGGCGGCTGGATCAGCACAGGCTGGGACACAGACCTGCAAACACAGACCCTCCTGGGTGATGGGCAGTAGCCAGAGTAACACTTCTCAATATCTGAGCCCGAGGGACTGATGGAGCCTGAGAACTGAGACCCTCTACCCAAGTCCTGACCCTACATGTACCCTGATAGAGGAGCATAAAGACAGGAGTCCCGGCCTCTTGACCCAGGCCCTGCTCCTCACAAATGGCTGGGCTGCCCCAGGCCTCCCTTTCCCCTCCACACTCTGCTACTGGAGGGACTTTTCCTGCAAAGGGGCTCCATCCAGTGACCTCCCATCCCTTCTGTGAGCCTTGGGGCTGAAGCTCAGCTCACACCACACCCTTTGGATGATGGGGGTTGGCTTCAGCCCTGAGGAGAGCCCTGGGACGAAGCACCTGCTGAGACCACACACAGGACCCTGCTCAGGGGACTCTGCCAGGGCTGAGAGGACACAGCTGCTGAGTCCCCATCTGGGAGCACAGGGCCCAGCACACAGGCCCAGACTCTCTTGAGTGATGGGTCCTCACTGAGCAGCTGTGTAGGGAGCACAGAGCAGTCCCACAGCGCCCCCTGCTGGTCACAACGCACCAATCTCAACAAGGACCAAAGCCCTGAGAGCCCAGTGGCTTTCAGCAGCTCACCAGGACCTTGTCTATTCTCACTAACATGTCTTATCTCTAGATACCATGGTTCGTATACACTGCACGTGATTACTCCGGTTTCTCACTCTCTTAAGGGACACCTCTCTATGGAAAGGGCAGAAATATACACAAATAATCAATTAGCGTTCACCCTCCTCACAGAAGTTACTGCAAAAGGTGACTGTATCATTTCAAACATCACTGATCAGTGGACATTGGAGTTGGTTTGAGCATCTTCTGGGAGATCTTCAGGGAATGGTAGAGATGACATTTCCCAGGAAGTCAGCTCAGTGACATATTGCCAAGACATCAATTCAGCATACATTTCAAAGGCCATGTGATGCTCTTAAAGTTTGATCCCGATCAGATACGAATGAGCAATTTCTGAAAAGCTACCAGCTGCGTTTGACTGAACACTTACTGGTGAATATTAGACATATCTCTTTATGTTTGGAAGTGAGATATATCTCCTGAATTCTTGGTTTCTGAATATTTCTACTTTCAAATTCCTGTCAGGATTCTGTCTTTGTTGCCTCACAAACTGTTTATATTGTAGCTTAATTTATTTTCCACTTGTAGTTTCCTACCCATTGCTTTCCTTTTGTAGGAAGATGAATGTGATGTTTTATTGTTTTTTCCACATGCCTGGGAAAGGGGGTGCAGAAATCATGTCCTCACTGGTCCCCAAAACCAAATCAGCTATATGTGCAAATGGTCACCAAATCTCTAGGCTCACAGGGACTTTAAGTCAAAGGTCTATGACCAAGATTCACCACTTCTCTCAGAATCCCTCTCCTCAATGCATTAAAATGGTTCCTTCTCTTTCAGCTCAGACAGTCCCCCATGGCTCCAAACCCTTCAGTGACTCCTCACAGCTGTTTGCTCAATACGCAAGTCTTTCCCACCCCTAAGGGTCCTTCCTGCTCTAGCCTGCACACTCCTCCACCCATCTCGCTGTTCTGCCCCTTGTCCCCTGCCACAGCCCCATCCATCCTTTGTCCTTGGACTCCCTGAACTCATTCCTTCCCATGTTCTCCACACCAGGTTCTCTCAGAAGGAGATGGGTTTCCCCTGGAGATCATGGTATACACCCACATTCTGGCCACATTGTGCATCTGTGAAAGCAGGGCAGACACAAAGTATAACACATTGTGAGCTATAGTTCTCTATTGGTCTCCTACTAATCTTCACTACTGTAGCTTTATAATAGGTCTTCAAGTTCAAGTGTCAGTCTTCTAACTTTGTTCTTCCCCTGCAATATTATGCTGCTAATTTGGATCTTTTCTTTCTCTGCATAAACTTTAGAATCAATTCTTCAGTATTTTCAAAATATTTTGCTGGGATTTAAGGATTGCATTGAATCTGCACATACAATTGGGAAGAACTGACATCTTGAAAGTAATGAGCTTTCTCACCAATGAATATAGAATATCTCTCCATTAATTTAGTTTTTCCTTCATTTCATTCATTGGAATTGTGTTATTTTCCTCATACAGATCTTGCACATATTTTTTTTTAAAGATTTTTTATTTATTTATTAGACAGAGATAGAGACAGCCAGCGAGAGAGGGAACACAAGCAGGGGGAGTGGGAGAGGAAGAAGCAGGCTCACAGCTGAGGAGCCTGACGTGGGGCTCGATCCCATAACGCCGGGATCACGCCCTGAGCTGAAGGCAGACGCTTAACCGCTGTGCCACCCAGGCGCCCCCAGATCTTGCACATATTATGTTTGATTTCTACCTAAGAATGTCCCCTTTTTCGGTGCTACAATAAATTGTGTATATTTCACACTCCACTTGCTCAATGCTAGTTAACGGGTAAGCACTTCATTTTTTTCTGTATTAAGTGTCCATTCTGAAACTGTGTTGCAATTGTTTATTAGTTTTGATATTTTTTCTTTTCATGTCAATTCTTTTGTATTTTCTACATAAATGATCATATCACCTAAAAATAATATAGTTTATTTCTACTTCTTGATCTGTATGCCTCTAAAAGAATGGTTTTGGGTGAATATAGGTGCATTTATGGAGATGATTATATTTTTAATTTATTCTCTTATAGAGTGAATTATAATGACTAACTTTCAAATGGTTCACAACCTCGAAGTGTCCAAAATGACCACCTTCGATGCATTGGGAACTTTTTTAAGATTTATTTATTTATTTTGAGAGAGAGAGGTGGGGCAGAGGGAGAGAATCCTCAACCAGAATGCCATGTGAAGCTCGACATGGGGCAGAATCTCATGATCCATGAGATCACGACCTGAGCCAAAACCAAGAGTCAGACGCTTATCCAACTGAGCCACCCAGATGCCCCTTTGATACATTGTTAGATTACATTTGCAGATATTTTGCTTTATTTTGGTCCCTATGTCTATGAAGCATATTGATTCTTAATTTTCTTTATTTTGAAATTTTATCTGGTTATATATCAGAGAAAAAACTAGATGTATGACATATATTCCACGTTCTTCCTACTTCCTCAGTACCTCTGTAATATATTCATTATTTCCTCCCTAATTCTTGATAAAATTCTCTAGTGAAGCCTTCTGGGCCTGAAGGTTTCATTGTGGGAAGGTGTCACTGAAAGCCACGAACAATTTCAATCTAAGTGCTGGCAAGCCTAAGTTAAACAAAGCGATGCCTCATTCCTTGAACTAAATCTACTGTGCATAAATTATTCCTGGGTCTGCGTTGTACATGCTGTAACTTTCCTATAAGACTAATAACATTGTGGATGTAAAATAAACTGGTAATTTAAGTTTCAGAGTTGTTTAGAAATTTTTAATGTAGGTGGTGTATTTTAAAACAGAAATAGTAGAAACCACCCAAGTATAATGTCAAGTATTGCACAACCTCATTTAGTGGCAGGGGGACCAAACATAATATATATTGTTATGCTGTCCTGTGTCTCTTGATATTTCCCTGGGAGCCCATTGTAGTCAGGGACCGTAATGCTCAGGTCATACAGTTTCCAGGCTGAATTGCAAACCTATATACACTGGTCACATATTGTCCCCCACTGTGTCTCCCAGCATGCATTGTGCCACAGCACACTCAAGAGAATGAATTGGAAAGTTGAAAACACAAATGATACCAGTTTACGTAAGTCACTATAAAATATTGGAATAAACAAAAAAGATCAGAATGAAATAACAACTGAAAGGATGGCAGATAAAGGGCTCAGGCACTTATAGAATATTTCCTCAGAAGCACATGGAGTTCATAACTAGCAGCAAGAGTCCCTGAGGGTGCCCCCCTGGACACATTTTCCCAGGCATTCCCCAGACACCAGGGTCCTATTCACTTCCCTATGGGGCAGGTCTGGGTGGGATCTGCAGGCAGAGCAGAACAGTGGGGTTGATAGGCTGGACATGGGAGAAGTGCCAGGATACCAGTAGCCCCTCACATGCAGGAAGTAGAAAGAACAGCACCCCCTGTGTGTCCTGTGTGGTCCTGCGTGAGTCAGGGAGGAGCTTCCTCTGGGCGGGGCTTGTATCTCTGAGGGGATGCTGATGCAGGCTGACCAGGTCACTCTAGAGATGTGTGTGTCCCCTGTGGTATGTCTAGTGACTCCACTGCTTTCTTCCAGAGAGGGTCAGGGAACCAGCACTGGGAAATCAGGAGCTCTACCCTGTTTGGGCATCTGATCCAGGGTCCATGCCACATCATATCTGATCCCCCACATTCCATATTCCTCACACAACCCAGTCTCAGGCCAAATTCTCCCGTATGCTCAAGGTCGATTTTTCATAAGATAGAATGGATTCTTTTTTTTTTTTTAAGATTTTATGTATTTGACAGAGAGAGAGCAAGAGAGCACAAGTGGTGGAGGGAGGTGCAGAGAGAGAGGGAGAAGTAATTTCTCCAGTGAACAGGGATCCCCATGCGGAGCTTGATCCCAGAACCTCAAGATCATTACTTGAGTTGAAGGCAGACACTTAACCGCCACCCAGGCTCCCCGATAACATGGATTTGAGTAACTCATATTTTGAGTCATTTGTGCAACTATTAGCTATGTTCATAAATGAGACCTTCCTCTAATTTTCACACCAGATATTCTTCTTTTGGGTTGTGTTCCCTCCATTGATTTGCTAGAATGCAACCCACCCTCTATTTTAATATATCTTACAAACCACTTTTTTTCTATAAACACTTAAACACTGTGAAGGGCAGAACGAGCCCCATATGAACTAGGACCCTGGAAGGCAGGTCAGACGGTTGCAGAAAGAATCAATGACAACCACCTGTACCCAGATAGCAGGAGCAAAAAGCAGAGCCAATGCCTTCATCACCCCCCTATCTCTTCACTTTCCCCTAAAGGAAAGTCTCTATTTACTCAGTGAGGAGGTAAAGAGAAGAATCCAGGCCATGGTGGAGAAGCCCCAGAGCTCTGCTTGCTGAGGCCTATTTGCTGGCATGGAGACAGTCCCTCCCCCTGTGTGTCCTATCCTTTGCCCAGGGACCATTGCAGCTTGAGTTCATAAAGCAAATGTATTTTTGTTATGTGATGGTCCTGTCCATCTATCTTTCCATGAAAATCAGGTCTAGACAATGTACTCTGTGATGCAGTGAAGGACGAAATATGATTAGGGCGCCTGGGTGGCACAGCGGTTAGGCGTCTGCCTTCGGCTCAGGGCGTGATCCTGGCGTTATGGGATCGAGCCCCACATCAGGCTCTTCCGCTATGAGCCTGCTTCTTCCTCTCCCACTCCCCCCTTGTGTTCCCTCTCTCCCTGGCTGTCTCTATCTCTGTCAAATAAATAAATAAAATCTTTAAAAAAAAAAGGACGAAATATGAGGCATGTGTGAATCTGAGCTGAGGGCTCTTGTGGCCCGGGTGGGGGGGCAGGTGCAGGAAAGTCACCCACAGTGAGGACCCTGCTTTTCCAAGTGTGCAAAGGTCAGTGATAGATTTTCCTGGTCTTCCTGGCCCAGACCCTGAGCCCCCAGGAGAAGCCCACCTTCACCCCCTGCTGGTGTGGGGTTGAGCTATACATTTTTCCAGGTCACCAGTCCCCTCAGTTAGACAACTAACTGAAACATTTATGTTAAGAGATATTTCAGGATCACCTGATATTTCAGTTTGCTTCTGCCTTGTTCCTGGTTTCACGACTGGGACACAATGCACTTGAACCAAGCACAAAGCTTAAAGTCCCCCAGAGAAGCCCACTGATTCAACCCTGGTAATAATTCTACTTCAGTTACCCTTACAAGCAGGCTTATTTGGATATTGTTGTTGTTGTCAGGGTCTCCTGTTAGGGTCACCTGCCCCCGTGGTATGTATCTTGTCTTTATCGCGGTCTTTGCCATGAGAACATCATGTTTTTTGTCCTTGAAAACATCGGTGGGCTCTCACTTACTCTTGAATATTACCCTCACAAAAGTCATTTTGTATTGGCTCTCTGATGCATTTAGGGCAGTTTTTAGTCTACTTTTATAATTTTTCTCAGTAAAAGGAATGATATTAAATAACACTGCTATAAATGGTCTATAAATTTGATATGATACCATCCACTGACAACGCACTCCTCTGTTCCACAGGGACTTACTTCCTGAATGGATAAGTGATGCTCTCTCTCTCTATCTATCTATCTATCTATCTATCTATCTATCTATCTATCTATCTATAACGTAACACAATCTTGCTTTGTGTGTAGTCCACTGCTTCATGATTGTCTTTTGAATACAAAATATAATCAATGATGTTTGTTTGACAGGCATGGAGATGTCTAATTTTGATTCTCAGTTTCTCATTATTCCATAGGATAATTTGCCATAATTTGGCCACTTTTCCATGGATAAATATCCATGCTGGTCTCATTTGTTGTTATTGTAACATCTCTTTCTTTTTTTTTTACAATGATGTTTTTTATTATATTATGTTAGTCACCATACAGTACATCCCTGGTTTTTGATGTAACATTCGATGATTCATTAGTTGCATATAACACCCAGTGCAATACGTGCCCTCCCTACTACCCAGCACCAGCCTATCCCATTCCCCCACACCCCTGAAGCTCTTAGTTTGTTTCTCAGAGTCCATAATCTCTCATGCTTCATTCCCCCTTCTGATTACCCCCCCTTTCTTCCCCTACCGATCTTCCTAGTTCTTATGT
>NW_023238980.1:0-1182 GCF_002007445.2 Ailuropoda melanoleuca | reverse complement strand
GCATGGGATTTACATTCTAGCTGGAGAGGCAAATTAATGCAAGAATAGCCTAGTCCATAATTCTCAGTGAACAGAATAATGATACACACTCTATGGCCATGTTCTTTAACCAAATGTCTTAAAAGATCTGGTTGCATCACCCGCCGTGATGCAACCACCTCTAATTTTCCAGGCACCCATTGGTTCACTTCTGTGCAGCCTCTGCTGTCTTGACTGTCCCTTTTATGCCACATCCGTCAGTGCTTGAGGCCAACATCTCACACTACACACCTTCCCCTGCGCATGGCGTCCATGATCGTGGTGCCTGCTGGCACTGATATATTTTGCTCCAAAAGTCCTGCCAGCTGGAGCTCTCTCCCTGCTCAGCACATTCAGGACCGAACTTGACTTTTTCCTCCTCCCTGTTTCATTCTGTCAGTGGCGCCATCACCTCCCAGCTGGAGGCTAGACCCTGGAGTTTCCCTGATGGTTTTTTCCACCTGTCCATTTTTCTTCCTGTCTTCAGTCAGTAACTCAGCACTTTGTGTCTACTTTGTCAACATCTCTCAAAAACGCCCATTCTGTTTCTGTGTTACTGCTGCTACCCCGCCCCAGGTCACACCTGTCCTAGTCCATAACACAGCCTCCTTGCTGGCCTCCCAGCAACCAGGTTTTTGCCAGTCTGGACTGCCCACCCTGTAGTCCAGAGTCATGCTACTGCCTTACCTGTGTAAACTCATATGGGTGGAGAACCTTCCACGCCTCCTTTCCGTGGCTGCACATGTGTACGTGTTGTCTCTGCTTCTTGGCTGTTCTTCTCTTCCTCACCATCCAAATCCTACTCACCCTAGACTTCTCAGTGTCCACAGAAGACCCTAAAGGAGCTATCCTAAAGTCAGGTGCTTTCACTCCTTGCTCCCGTAACCTCTCCCTCATCACCTCCCTCATGCATTGTGCCATGGTTTGTCTAGCTGTGTCACTGTTGTCCCTGGCCCATAGCATGGTCCCGAGTATATCAGAGGCACTTGAAAAACACTGTCTAAGAGGAAAAAAGTGTTGTAAAACATCTTGTACATTGGTGGATCTCAGGGAAGGGCAACTGCTGTGATGCTGACCTTGATGGTCATGGTGATGATGATGGTGGTGATGATGGTGGTGATGATGGTGGTGGTGATGGTGGTGGTGATGGTGGTGGTGATGGTG
>NW_023238979.1:0-1182 GCF_002007445.2 Ailuropoda melanoleuca | reverse complement strand
AAAAAAAAAATTACATGAATATTTGTTGAATGAAGCATAACCCCAGGAGGCTTTTTCATTGACATTAAGCTGCCAAGTCCCCTATGAGCACTCAATTACGACTGCACTTACCTGAGTATGAAATATCACCCATGCTGTGAACTACTTGTTAAATGTCAAGGTCCAGAGGCACCTGGCTGGCTCAGTCAGAAGAGCATGCAAATCTTGATCTCAGGGTTGTGAGTTTGAGCCCCACATTGGATGTAGAGGTGACTTAAACAAATAAAACTTTTTAAAAAACCAAAACAAAAAATAAATGTCAAGGTCCAAAGCAGATGACCTGCCCCATCACCAGCAGCAACAGTGATATCAAATGAAGAAGCAGAAGCTAAAAATAAAATAAAGGAATTTAGGCATGCAGGTGGATCCAGAATAATCCAATAGAAATGTAACGTAACCCATGTGGGGATGCTTAATATTTTAGTAGCAACAATTTTAAAAATTAAGAAACAGGGGCACCTGGGTAACTCAGTTGGTTAATTGGCTCAGGTCATGATCCCAGGGTCATGGGATGGAGCCCTGCTTCACCTTGGGTTCTCTGCTCAGCAAGGAGTCTGTTTCTCCCTCTCCCTTTGCCTGGTGCTCCCCCTGCTTGTGCTCTCTCTCTCTGTCAAAGAAGTAAAAAAAAATCTTTTAAAAAAAATTAAGAAGCAGCAGGTCGATTTAATTTTAATAACATGTTTTATAAATTATGATTTTTAAATATAATTATTTTATCAAACATATCCAAAATATCATTTCAACACATAATCCATATAGAAATTATGAATGATGTAGTTTACCTTCTTCTTTCACACTAAGCTTTTGAAACTCACACTTTCCACTCATCTCGGTGTAGACTAGCAGCATTTCCTCTGCTTGGTAGCCACACATGGCTCATGCCAGCGCCATCTAGAGGCAGCAGTATGACGCCGGACCACTTGCAAGTAAGGTTGAGTGGCATCCTCTGAAGCCGTGCTTATTCAGTAAGCCTGACCTGAGTCTCCGTGGGATTAAATGTCCATGTCCCTGTGTCTTCTCTGATTTGAGAAAAATCAGAACCAGGGTCACTATGTACCCGGATTCCATGGATCCAGATGGGGCCAAGACTCAGGACCTGTTGTTCACAACTGGTAAGACTTGGGGCAAACCACTCAATCTCTC
>NW_023238977.1:0-1181 GCF_002007445.2 Ailuropoda melanoleuca | reverse complement strand
GTCTCTTCCAAACTTCTGGCTTTTGAGTTCTTACGCCAGGGTGTCCGAGCCAGCCCCTGAGTCATGCAGCTGAGCGCCAAACTGAGGGGAGGTGGTTTTCATTTCAGGAACTCAGCTCAGCTTCCTGGAGACTAAACACAGCAGCATCAATAAATAAGGGAGAAGGGAGGCAGTAATAAAAGAAGAATTTCAACGTCAGTGTCAATGTTAACTAACAAGTATACAATAGTTAAACGTGGCCATACGAGAAAAGGCATTTCTATACAGTGGGAGGAAAGGATCAAAATCAGAGGCAGAATGAGGCCTGATTCTGCCATCACACAGCCAACACGGATGGAAATAATGTTTTCCTAAATGCACAGCCTTTTTTTGAAATAAACCAGACTGTTCCTAATGGGTATTTTTAAGTTCCATTTTTCCTTCTTTCATTCATTCTGTAAATTTTTACGAATACCTCCTATGTACCAGATGCTGGATGTACAACAGGGAACAAGACACACTTCATGGAGTTTATATTCTCCTGGGAAAGGCAGATCATAAACAAGGATTTGTCCTTAAACCAAGGGACAATGAACTAACCGTGTGCCCCTGGGCAAGTGTTCTAACCTTCTTATGCACCATTTCCTCATCTGCATAAAGAGGATATTAATAGTCCGACATTGGAGGCTTGGTGCGGGGGTAAATGAATTGCTGTGTGTTTCAAGCTGCGAGCAGTGGCTGGCACAGGGTAAGTCTTTCCTCAGTGTTGGCTGTTAGCAACCCCACTGGAATGCCGGCGCAGAGGGCAGGGCCTTCTGTTGTTTTGTTTATTGCCATATTCCCAGTGCTTAGAACACTGCCTGAAATAGAATAGGTGCTCAATAAATATTTGTTGAATGACCAAAATCAAATCAAATCAAAGACTGTGGTTAAGAGGTGTGAACAGGGTCCTCTGAACAAAAAATGGGAGAGCAGGGAGCAAGGATGATATGGCTAAAAGGTGTCTTTATAAAAAACTGGGAAAGGATTCTAGTAAGAAGGAACAAAAGCAAGGGCCATGTGGTGGGAAGAGCTTGCTAGGCTGAAGAACTTCCTAACCCCGGAGGGGAAGCACATCCAGCTGCCCGGGCCACAGGCTTCCAGACTGCCTCCTGCGTGCTCCGTGCTCGGAAGACCATCTCCTGCCCTTTCCCTTCCCCCCC
>NW_023238976.1:0-1181 GCF_002007445.2 Ailuropoda melanoleuca | reverse complement strand
GATGGGGATGGGGATGGGGATGGGGAGGAGCCAGAAGCAAGAGGAAGTAGGTCTGGAGAAAGAGAAAAAGAAAGATGTCGAGGGAAGGCTGGGGGTATGACCCCGGGAGAGGGAAGTAGGCACTCCCGAGCCCAGTGACCTTTTCCCCTCGTCTCTCTTTCTGGGCTCCAACCCTGAGACAGAATCGTGTTTGGTTCATACAGATTCAAAGAGCCTGACCCCACCGACTCAACATCAAGTTTCTAGATGACACCGTCCGTAAGTGTGTGGCTGTGTCCCCTGAGTGTGCTTGCTCACGGGGCCCAGAAAGCAGAGGGCCTGTGTGATGGGCATGCTTGTGCACAGGGCGGTGGCAGGAAGACTTGTTTGTACCCGTTCACAAACAGAGAAACTGAGGCTCAGCGTCTAAAAGACATGTCCATGGTCACCCCGGTCACCAGTGGCAACCTAAGCTATAGGACACTTAAGTTCTCAAAAAAAGCATTTCTCCCTTTCAAAATTCTATTCCTCATACGAAGACACAATTGTGTGGAAAGAAGTGTTTTCCAACTAGAAAATACGGTAATGGGAATTGTTCTCCTAGAGGATAGTGGTGCCCTGGGAGCTTCGGATCCCCTCTCTATGGATGTATCTCTTTCTTCTCTTCTCCCCTCTCCCTTTTCCCGCTGGGCTTTAGAACGAGGAGAGGGCAAGGCCCGGACATGATAGAACATGTCAAGTGACATGAGGTTGGGGGAACATATGAAATAAAGTGCATCTAAGTGGCTTCAGCACCTAGTTAAGGGAAATGACAAGATGGGCTGTGTCAGGGGACAGGTGACAAGCAACTTACCTGAAGTGAAGTGGGTCCCTGCAACGTGCTCGGGAGAGAAACTATGGCCAAGATAGAGGAGAAGCGAAGGGTCGTCCAGGCACCGAATGGGGAGAAGTTGCCCCCGAGCCAGACACGGGGGCTCTGCACCTGTCTTCCGCCTCGCGCCTTGCCTAGATGCACCAGAAATTGCAAAGACTGACGTCTCGGAGAGGCCCCCCGTAGGCTGAGACCACGTGTCCCCTCTGCCCACCCTCCATCCCCACTGTATCCCTAGAGCAATCAGAATTCGACCGGATTTAAGGGGCAGACAGTAGCTGGGGCAGAAAGGAGGGAAAAGAAAGGAAGGGAAGGTGTTTGGAGTCCTCGT
>NW_023238975.1:0-1181 GCF_002007445.2 Ailuropoda melanoleuca | reverse complement strand
GCAGAGGAGCCTGACGTGGGGCTCGATCCCACAACGCCGGGATCACGCCCTGAGCCGAAGACAGACGCTTACCCTCTGTGCCACCCAGGCGCCCCCCATTTGTGGTATTTTTTAAATGTATTTTTTAAATTGTACTTATTTATTTGTGAGAGAGAGAGCACAAGCTAGGGGAGGGGAGAAGAAAAGGGGGGAGGGATGAGCAGAGGGAGAGGGAGAAACAGACTCCCCACTGAGCAGGGAGCTCAACTCAGGGCTTGATCCCAGGACTCTGGGATCACGTCCTGAGCCAAAGGCAGCAAGGCAGCTGCTTAACCAAAAGAGCCACCCAGGCACCCCCCATTTAGAAAGACGGTGGTAAATGGTATTGCAAATTAATGCAATCTTTTCACAAAGCAATTTGTGGCAATGTGACAATATAAAAAAACATACTCTTATACTAGGTATTATTTATGAGAAATTTACTTAAACAATCAAATGGATAAGAGAGCAATATACATGAAGATATTTATATCAATGGTATCCATAAGTCCGAAAAATGTAATTAACCTGAATTATTATAAAGCAGATAGACTTTGTAAATAATGGCACATCAGTATTATTATCATCATCATTATCCTTATTGTTTTCCATCCATTTTAAAGTGATGATTAAAAACTATTTAGAAATAATGAAAAACGTTTGTGGCATAATTTTAATTAGAACAAAGCATAATGCAAATTATATTCATTTATTCTTTTATTTCCACAAATATTTACTCGTGTGTAATTTGTGGCCAGTCATTGCAACAAGGAAGAAAGCAGTGGGCAAAATTATAAAATCCTTGACTTTATGAAGCTTTTAGACTTCATCCCTTAGTAGGATGTGTATGAGAAACAAGGGGTCACTCTGCGAGTTAATCACAACAGTACTGAGCAGTACCGGGTAAAGTGACACGGTGCTCTGAGCAGTGTGGCAGGAGGATCTAACCCAGCCTAGGGGTAGACAAGGCATTTGTAGGATGAGCTCAAACTGGAGAATGAATAGGAGGTAGCCAGATGAAGGACTGGAGAGACTGTTCCCGACAGTAGAAGAGTGATGGGTCAAGGCCCAGTAACAGTGAGAATTTCAGGAACTTTGAGGGCAGGCAGGTCGGAGTAACTGTATGACAGACAGCATGGCAAGCATGTGCTACCCAACACTGG
>NW_023238974.1:0-1181 GCF_002007445.2 Ailuropoda melanoleuca | reverse complement strand
TTTTTTTTTTTTTTTAAGATTTTATTTATTTATTTGACAGAGAGAGATAGCCAGCAAGAGAAGAAACACACGCACGGGGAGTGGGAGAGGAAGAAGCAGGCTCCCAGTGGAGAAGCCCAATGTGGAACTCGATCGCAGGACTCTGGGATCACGCCCTGGGCCAAGAGCAGGCGCTTAACGACTGAGCCACCCAGGCGCCCCTGGAGGTAGAGTTTTTAAGAGGTAATTAAGTTAAATGAGGCCATTAGGGTGGGCCCTATACCAAATGACTTCATCCTTATAAGAAAAGTAGGTTGGGACACAGATACAGAGGGAAGACTGTGTGAAGTTTCAGGGGAAAGATGGCCATCTACAAGCCAAGGAGAGAGACCTCAAAAGAAACCAACCCTGTCGATATGCTAATCTTGGACTTGTAGACTCCAGATTGTGAGAAAATAAATTTGCTTTACGACTAGGTTGCTTTAGCCACCTCCTCTATGGTACTTTGTTGGGCAGCGC
This sequence comes from Ailuropoda melanoleuca, assembly GCF_002007445.2. NCBI lineage: Eukaryota > Metazoa > Chordata > Mammalia > Carnivora > Ursidae > Ailuropoda > Ailuropoda melanoleuca. Next base: position 683 of record NW_023238974.1, on the reverse strand, counting down.
TAGCTAACTGATACTGTACTAAACTATTCCCTGTGGTCTCCTTACGCCCTGCCCATTCCTTCCTAAATAGGCTCCTTGTTACACTCTCCTCAACACGTCCAAATGAATTTGCCATTTCTGTTGGGTCTCTAATACTATTGTATTAGCACTAAAATGGGCTTTGAACGAACATGTACATCAAAGGCCAAGACCCCCAACTCTCTAACTCTGACCCTCAGTCACCTCCCAGAATGCAGGTAGAGAGGATCTAATCCTCTAGGCAAGAGATTAGTAGAGTGTTCTCAGGAATTTAACCACCTCAAGAGATCTTTAAAAATATCCAAAGATGGGGCACCTGGCTGGCTCAGTCAGTGGAGCATGTGACTCTTGATCTCCGGGTCATCAGTCCAAGCCCCACCTTGGGTACTGAGCTCACTTAAAAGAAAAGGAATACAAAGATGGGACGTGAATGTTCCCCTAACTTTAAATGACTTATACAGAAAGCCCTTCAGTGAAGCCTACTACTGTATCTAAGTGCCACTGAGAGCCTCCAATCAGCTTTTTAGTCTCTTATAAATATGAGCAAACAACCAAAGATCACTAGATACCTGAGGAAAGGCTTTTAAAATATATAGACCAGGGGCGCCTGGGTGGCACAGCGGTTAAGCGTCTGCCTTCGGCTCAGGGCATGATCCCGGCGTTAT
>NW_023238973.1:0-3200 GCF_002007445.2 Ailuropoda melanoleuca | reverse complement strand
TGCGCCCCACACCCAGTGTCCCAGCCCCACTTCCAGGGCCTGCACGTCTCTGTCCTTTGTGTTTCTAACCCCGCCAGCTGCCAGCCACCCCGCGCGTGCTCCTGANCCCTGTTTCAGTATGGTTCGCCTGTGCTCTGGAGCGCCAGTTTTCAGTCTGGTCGCGCTTGCACTCCTGAGCTCTCGGTTTCACTCTAGTTCAAGTGTGCGGTCGGGAGCTCCTGTTTTCAGTTTGGACACGGGCATTCCCAGGCTCACTGTCTCAGTCCGCTTTCTTGCGGGTGCTGGTCTGAGAGTCCAGCCCGCTCCCCAGCACAAGGGGCTATTGCTTCCCGGCGCCTGAGCGCAGAGGCTCCCTCCCCCTTCCCTTTATCTTCCTATATCTGTGCTCGGATTCACAGCTCCCCGCTTCGTACCTCAATACTCAGCACTGGAGATGTTCATTTGTAGAGATCCAGATGTATCTTTCTGCGTCTCAGGCTGATTCTGTGGGTGTTCAGAATGGTCTGGTAGATGTCCAGCTCGACTCANCACTCCTGAGCTCTCGGTTTCACTCTAGTTCGAGTGTGCGGTCGGGAGCTCCTGTTTTCAGTTTGGACATGGGCGTTCCCACGCTCACTGTCTCAGTCCGCTCTCTTGCGGGTGCTGGTCTGAGAGTCCAGCCCGCTCCCCAGCACAAGGGGCTATTGCTTCCCGGCGCCTGAGCGCAGAGGCTCCCTCCCCCTTCCCTTTATCTTCCTATATCTGTGCTCGGATTCACAGCTCCCCGCTTCGTACCTCAATACTCAGCACTGGAGATGTTCATTTGTAGAGATCCAGATGTATCTTCCTGCGTCTCAGGCTGATTCTGTGGGTGTTCAGAATGGTCTGGTAGATATCCAGCTCGACTCGGACCAGCTGAGAAAGGGTCGCCTACTCCTCCTCCATCTTTTCTCCTCCTTGCAGAAAGTGGTTGCCTTTCTGTTCATAGAGTTTCTGCTACTCTTTTCTTCATTCTCCAGTTGCATTTATAGGTATTCGGAATGGTCTGGTAGCTCTCTCGCTGAATTCCTGGGACCAGACGAACTTTAGGTCTCCTGCTCCTCCGCCATCTTGGAACGCCGAGCTGGAGCTCAACTCCTGTTTTAAACTGGGTTCCTTGCAGAAAGTGGTGGCTATTCTGTTCTTAGAGTTGCTGCTATTCTTTTCTTCATTCTCCAGTTGAGTTTGTANTTGAGTTTGTAGGTGTTCAGAATGGTCTGATAGCTATCTAGCTGCATTCCTGGGACCAGACAAAATTTAAGCCTCCTGCTCCTCTGCCATCTTGGACTCCTCCCCTGTTTCTTTTTTAAGCATTATCGATTTCTGTATATGAAAGTCTTTTAAAATCATTACATTTACTTTTTATACCTCGCATTGATATGAAATTTTATTCTAATAATGTTCTTTCACGTATGTTTTCTCAGTTATTCCTCATAGTAACTGCATGAGGCAGGTAGCATTATCCCCTTTTAATTCAAGATTTTATTTATTTATTTTAGAGAGAGAGAGAGCAGGGAGAGAGAGCATGTGTGGGTGGGGGGAGGGGCAGAGGAAGATGGAGAGAATCTCAAGCAGACTCCCCACTGAGCGGGGTGCCCCACGGGGCCAGATCCCACAACCCTGAGATCATGACCTGAGCCAAAATGAAGAGTCAGTCGCTTAACCCACTGAGCCACCCAGGAACCCATCCCCTTTTGGTTGAAAAAACTGAAATTCAGAGTAGTTAATGGACTAACCTAAAATCAGTTGCTAGGTAACAGTAGAGGATAGAATTTAGGCAGCACATTTGTAAGAGAGAGAGAAAGTGAAAATGAGGAGGAACGTAAGGAAGGAAAAGTTAAAATGGCACCAATGTAACAGGAAACCTAATCCCCAAAGGCAATTCCAAGGATTCAAAAGCAAGCAGTGGCTGTGCTCCATAGATGTTGCCACTAGATGGCGCTGTTTCCATTATGTGGAGGTTCTGAGTTCTCCTTCATTTGTGTAAGGAAGAAAATCTGAGGAATTTGTAAGGCCCAACCTAGAGTACTTGGGTCGTCAGAGATGCTAGCCTCCTGGCCCAGTGGCCAGTCGGAGCATCATGAGCCCCAAATCTGACATATGCTCGTCTCTTCTGGAGACTAGGTACTGGAATCCAATCGGCCTAACTTCTCCCACTGCATTAGTGAGTAAACGTCTCTCTTGCTATTTGGTATCAAACAGATAAGCAGAGAAATCCACTGAATCTAATAATATAATTCTCTACCTTAGGTTTCGAAAGAGGTCAATGAAATGACAGTGAAAATGCCATATCAGTGTTTCATAAATGGAGAGTTCACAGATGCTGATGATGGAAAGACCTACGATACTATCAACCCAACAGACGGATCTGTGAGTAGTTATTTAGTGTGTGCAGGGACCACTGGTCGTGAATTCTTAATTTATACACAGTTGCAGAACTGACAGTCCTAAGAAGTTACTTTATCCTATGTCACTTTCCCTCTGAACACTTACTATAAATGCACCCCGTGTATTTCTTTCAACTATTCGATTCTAGTCCCAGCTGCTAACTATAATAACCTATTTTATTAAAAGAATGTTTATGATGAATTTAGACAGATAACTATACCTATACACATGAGAGGCACACCTACAATAAAACCATATGCAGAAAAGAAATTTTCGTCTTTGCAAGCTTGTGGCAAGAAATTCAGCTTCCCTAAGCACTAGAAGAAATCGATACATTCTTCCTAAATGTGTCTTTCTATAGTGTAGTGTGACAGGAGAGGTCCCAAATTTCAGGCTAATGATGGCCATGTTAAAATTTTTCTTCACTATACTACTGAGTGTATTGATTTTCCATCATGAATTCTTTGGATTTTATAAGTAGTACTCTATTTTTCCTATTAGTATGACATTGATTTCAAGAAGCAAATTTATATATCTCTACATAAATGACCTATAACCTATTTTTGCTTATCGTGAAACAGACCATATGCAAAGTATCCTATGCTTCTTTGGTGGACGTTGATAAAGCAGTAGCAGCCGCAAAAGATGCCTTTGAAAAAGGTGAATGGGGAAGGATGAATGCGAGAGAAAGAGGAAGATTGATGTACAGGTACAGTTTTTAAAAACACAGAGCTCCTCTCTTGGGATATTGGCTAACATTGCCAAGATTTTAAAAATTGCCCCCAAATCTAGTA
>NW_023238972.1:0-1181 GCF_002007445.2 Ailuropoda melanoleuca | reverse complement strand
AAATCTTGTTCCCTTTTCCCTGTGGAAGCTTTTAGTATTTTCTTTTTATTCTTGGTTTGTGAAAATTTTAAGTGATGTGTATGGATGTAGATAATTTTTCTTTCATTCTGCTCAGAATTTTCTAGGCCTTTAAAAATGTCAAGACTTTTACTTCTCTTCCGTTTAGGGACATACTCACTTCTAGGATATTTTCTTGTATTATTTCCTTGACCACTTCCTCTCTTTCATTTGCTTTGTTCTCTCTTACTGCAACCCTACTTGTGAAATTGGGGACCTCTAGTCCTCTCCACTTCATTAGTCTTATCTTGTTTTTTCTGTCTCTTTTTTTTACTTTCTGCTCCATATATGGGGACTCTTCTCTACTTCATTTTCTATTGTTGCTGTTATTATTATCATTATCATTATTATTATTTTGGAAATTATATTTCTAATTTCTAAGATGTCTTTATTTTTTAATTGTTTCCCTTTTTAGTATATAAGATAGCATGTTGTTCCAATTTTTGAATATTATACAGTAGAGGTCCTCTTAGCTGACTTCCATCAAGCAACTTACTGGATTAACGGATACTTTCCAGTCCCTCTGAGAAGCACAGTAATTCATGGCACACTCATGGCTATTAGGTCACTCACAGGTATGCCCGCATTCCTACTCCATCAGTTGAGTTGAATACCTATCAAGAAGAGTTGTGGTTTTCCCCCCAACTTTAGTAATGCCAATGGTGGTGGATTTTCATATGTATATAATTTATGATGCAAACTAATAAAATATGAAGAGAGCTGTTATTTCCATGAGAATGAAGTTGAATGTTTCAGAAAGACTTGGTATAAGAGAGGTCCACCCAAAAGAAAATTGCTGCCAATTTAGGTGTGGACAAAAATGGGGGAAAATATCATAAAACTGTATAAGGATTGTAGTCCCACATTTTTCTCAAGTGTCTTTAGTATCTGGCTCTGCTTTTAAAAAAGTAAATAGGAAAAAGTCAAAAGGAGTTAGGTACATTTTGGATTAGTAAATTTTGTATTCTTTTTTCAGTTACATAAATACTGAGACTACAAGATGAGGGACAACCCTTGTGACCTGCCATTTTGAAGATAACTCCAAAATATTTTGAGACTTCAAATTATTTAATCCCTAAAGTTCCAAATATATTTGGAATTCTAGAAATATATTGTGCTAGTTC
>NW_023238971.1:0-1181 GCF_002007445.2 Ailuropoda melanoleuca | reverse complement strand
TACATACAATTTCTAACTCAAACATCAAGCCAGCGCTGTTAAGTGCATTTTACTTTGTAGGTTAAGAACTTGAGCCTCAGGTAGCAGGACAACTTCCCCAGGCCCCAACAGTTTCTAGCAGAAATGCAAGCTAGGGAGGTGGGCCCCTGACCCTGAACTATACACAGTACCTGTAACTATGTGGAGCCCACCCCCAAGCACCTTAAGGGTCTACAATTCTCAAGCACAAAGGAAAGGTTAAATGACATCTCCTTACTCAGGATAGACATGTCGATCGATGGAATAAAACTGAGAGTCCAAAAATAAACCGCTGTATGTGATTTTCAATAAGGATGCTAAGGCAGTCCTCTGGGGAAAGAATTCTTTTCAACACACGGTGTTCACACAACCAGAAATCCACATGCAGAAAAATGAAGCCAGATCCCTACCTCACACCATATGCAAAATTAAGTCAAGAAGGATCACAGGCCTAGCATAAAACTCTCAGAATAGAGCATGGGAGTAGTCTTTGTGACCACAGATTTGGCAATGTTTTCTTAGATAAGAAACAAAAAGCTCAAGAGAGAATTAGTTCAACTGGGCTTTGTCAAAATTTACAACTCCCGTGCTGCAAACATACCATCAAGAAAGTCAAAGTCAATCCACAAAATGGGAGCAAATATTCACAAGTAAGAAACCAGGATGAAGTTTGTATCCAGAATATATCAATCATTCTTACAACTCAATAAAAGACAAAATAACCCAATATTTTAAATGGGCAAAGAATCTGAACAGACATTTCTCCAAAGAAGACCTACAAATGTCCAGTAGGCATATGAAAAGCCATCCACATGACAGCCATCAGGGAAATGCAAATCAAAACTACAAAAAGATGCCTCTTTGCACTCATAGGATAAAAAGACACAGATAATAACAAGTATTGGCAGAGATGTGGAGAAATGAGAATGCTTTTACGTTGCTGGTGGGAATGTAAAATGGTAGAAAGCGTTTTGGGGGATTCCACAATATGAGAGTTATTCTATGAGCCAGCCATCACACACCCCACTCTTCACCCAATCATATGTCCACATATATGCTGTTCAGAATAGCATTATCTAAAATAGCAAAAAAGCTGGAAACACAATGTCCATCAGTTGATAAATGGATAAATAAAACATGGTATATCTATGCAATGTGATTTT